>NC_071256.1:34193229-34493229 GCF_023375685.1 Ictalurus furcatus
AGGTCCTCTGCAGTCATTCCAGAAGTATGAAGTATGAATATTTATGATTTCAAAATCTGCAAAATGAAGCCATGGTCTGTCACCCCAGGTACAGTAAGATGGAAATTCAAGGGTATAGTTGAAAGTTTTTGAAAAGTAAAAAAAAAAAGTATTGAAAAGTATTGCAAAACAATATGGCATAAAAAGACTGCCAAAAAACCTGTGCGTAAATCAAAACCGTATGTGCTTAACTAAAAAAAAACTCTGAGAGTTAATAATGAGGGTTTTCGTGAGGGTTTGTTTCCAAAATCTACAACCACAATAGATTAAGATTATTTGTGTTTGTGTGTATCTCTCGTACTAAATTGTTTTAGAAATTAAAACTAAATCTAAGATAAAACAAAGGCAACCCGAGTAAACACAAAATACAGTTTTTAAATGATATTTATTGAAGTAAAAAAGTTATCCAATACCGACTGGGTCTGTGTCAAAATATATTTGCCCCCATAGTTACTAAATCCCCAAATCTATGGAGCTGCATTCATAATGGGGTTCAGCTGGACTAGACACAACCTGATTACTGCAAACCCTGTTCAATCAAATCAACACTTAAATAGAACTTTTTTAACAGTATAAAGTTGGTTAAAAGGTCTTACACAGTAACACACCATTGAAAGGTCTTACTAACAACAATTATAACACTACAAATGAAATGATGAGGAAGAAGCTGATTGAAATAGATCAGACTGGAAAGGGTTATAAAGCTATTTCAAAGGCTCTGGGACTCCAAAGACCCACAATGAGAGCTGTTATCGCCAAATGGAAAAACTCGGCACAGTAGTGAACCTTCCCAGAAGTGGCCGACCTTTCAAAATTCCTCCAAGAGCACAGTGACTACTCATCCAGGAAGTCACAAAAGAGCCAAAGACAACATCAAAGGATCTACAGGCCTCTCTTGCATCAATAAAGGTCACTGTTCATGACTCCACTATCAGAAAGACACTGGGCAAAAATGGGCACACTTACTAGAATACCTCAGGTCAACAAGAAGTGCACACTGTGTGTGATCGATTGATCTTTCTCTCACCCATTAACGCCTGTGACCATGGTGACGTAATTTTGACAGTTGATTATTACCTCCTGATATTACCTCTCGTACACAAGACTTTGCAGTTGTAACTCAGCAATGGTAAAACTATATATATATATACATACATATATATATATATATATATATATATATATATATATATATATATATATATATATATATATATATATATATAGACAGACAGTTTCACTTTGTATTCATGCTATTATTCACTGAAGCTGTGGATTATCTCAAGCTCTGTGAATCTGAAGACTGTCTTTCAGGGAAATTGATTAACTCGAGCCTAGAACTGTTTATCAGTGACATAATGCAAGTTCCAAAGTTGCAGCCAGTGTGTTTGGTTTTATAGAGCGATTACAAAACAAAACAAAAACAACAACAACAAGAACAACAAAACAGAATAAAATATAATACAGTCATAGTTATATAATAATCTACATTTGAATCCAGACTCATTATAAGCTTAGCTTTTTCGTCAACATGTGGCTTTATTGTGGTTAATAGTTTCTGGTGTCATTAATGCTGTTGGGATTTTGCTCTTATTTCATCTCTACCTAAAGAGATGCTTTATTATGGTGCTTTATTCCTTGAGTATTTCCAGCTCCCTTACCTCCTCATCTGTACACTCTGCTCAAACAGATCAGCTTCCGAATCTGCAACTTCCACACTAATGCTGCCATCAACGCCATCACACTCGTCGTCTCACAGATCACACAGGCAACACAATACATTAAGAGCCGTGAGGGTGAAAACTTTTGAACAGGATGATTGGCGTAAATTCTTATTATTTTCTTTAAAGATCTATTATTTTTTTTTTAGTACTGCGCTTCAGAAGCTACATAAGATATTACTTTGTCTTCTGGGAAACATGTAAACAACAATTTACACCGATCATCTTGTTAAAAAATTTACACCCCCCTGGTTCTTAATGTATCGTGTTGCCTTTTTGAGCATCAGTGAATGGTTGTACCCTTTGTTGTAATAGTCGTGTACGAGTCCCTCAGTCGTCCTCGGTGTGAAAAGATGGATCTCAACATCATATAGTCGCTATTGGAAAGGGGTCAAATATGCAGAAAATGCTAGAAAGCCAAAGAATGTGCAGGACCTGGAGGATTTTTCTGAAGAACAGCGGGCAGTTTAACTGCTCAGGACAAACAAGGGACTCATGAACAACTATCACAGAACATAAACATATCATGTCGTTGATCATCCACGTAACAACACACGGTATTAAGAATCCAGGGTATGTAAACTTTTGAACTGGTTCATTTGTGTAAATTCAGTTATTATTGTGTCTTGTGGACTATATGTAAACATCTGTTATGTGAAATAGCTGATTCAGGGCAGGACTAAATAAAAAACAAAATGCAATTTTAATGATCTCTGTCTCTTTCTTTAAATTATTAACATTTTGCAGATTCTGCAAGGGGTGTGTAAATTTAGGAGCACAACTGTATTTCAGTATGAACATATTGAATTCTATTAACATGCATGCAAACTTTGACATGTTTCCCTGTACAGAGAAAAGAAGAAGAAGAACAACAACAACAACAACAAAACTTGTTTACTCAAACTCACCTACTTGAAGTGTATGTCAGTTGGTGTACACACAAAAAAAACTTTACAGTATGCGACTATAGTTTGGTTTTCTGGAGAGGGATTAAGGATAGCTGTAGATTAAAATGCCATTTATACTGGATTAACTCTAAATCCCGTTCTGAGGGATATAAACAGTGTGAGATTTTGCATAATTTATATGTAAATGATCTGCCATCCAAGTCAAAGATTAATGTTAGAACAGAAATTTAAAGTAAACCACTAATGAAGCAGTTTCATGTCAAAACAGAGACTTTCAGTGTCGACCAATGGGAAGCAGTGGTTATCAGAGTCCTTCAAAAGTTGCCATGATCTAATTTCCATCACATCCAGGGAAATCTGCCACTCAAACTTGGGTCTGGAGCTCCACCACAACGGACAACAAGCGAGCAAATTCAACAAATGAACATACAAATTCAAGAATATATATATAAAGAAAATTAAAAAGGCTCCTGTGAGAAGCAGCAGCAAAAATGCTGTACTCACAACCGGAAATGGAAAAAAAAAACAAAAACTAATTAGTCACCCTTTACATGATTTATATTTTGAGACTGCTTTTGAATACATAAATTAATCATTTACACTTTTACAGCACAAGCTTTCATCTGTGACCCAAAAACTAAAACTTAACCCACCCTGTCTCCAAGTGCACACAACCTGGCATATGACATTTGGCATCTTTGGAAAATATGTGAAATCAGTCAACCAAAAGTATATAATGTTGTCCAAAAAGGTCTGCAAGGCGATTTGGAAAAATATGACGTAATTACGTCAGGTTCTCTTGGTACTTCCAATCTACCTACAACGTATAATTCTATGAATTGAACGGTTAAGGCTCTGGGTTACTGATCAGAAGGTCGGAGGTTCAAGCCCCAGCACTGCCAAGCTGCCACTGTTGGGCCCTTGAGCAAGGCGCTTAACCCTCTCTGCTCCAAGGGCGCGGTATCATGGCTGACCCTGCGCTCTGACCCCAACTTCCTGACATGCTGGGGTATGCGAATAAAAGAATTTCACTGTGCTGTAATGTATATGTAACAAATAAAGGCTGCTTCTTCTTCTTCTTCATCATCTATTCCCACTAAATGAAAAATAAAAAATGTACTCTGGCTCTTACACCTCTACTCTGCGCACCTTGCTTCTCTAGAACTTAATCCCGTATATTAGCACTACTTGTATTGTTCTCTGCTTGATAAATCGCCTTGCTTGTATTTCCACATTTGTAAGTCTCTTTGGATAGAAGTGTCCGCTAAATGAATAAATGTAAATGTAAATGTCTCTCTACATCACATTCTCAGTGCAGGAATCGCTGCCACTTCATCATTGTCCAAATGTGTGTGCATTTCAGTATTGCCGGTATAAAGCACATGAAAATTGTGATTTCCTAACTCATCAAGTTCAACCCCTATTCACATCCAGAATTCCCCTGAGCACCACCGATACCACCAGGCTCATAGTGACACTAGAAGTCTAGTAGAGTGTGTTTTGGTGTTTGGAAAAGGTCACTTCAGAGTATATTCATGCCCCCAGTCTAGCTCCCACTGATCCAACTCTAAATTATCTACATGTGGTTTGTTCTCCAAAGGTATTTGGTTATCAGTTAGTCCTGCCAGGAGGTCATCTAATGGGTCAGTGACTGTATTTTGGTACTCCATCAGCATTGAGCTTCTCCTTTTGGGACTCCCCCCCAAAAAAAAAGATTTACCTTGATGTTCTTCCACAATACTCAGTAACTATCAATGCAGTCCTTTCATAAGTGAGGAATTAATGATGATGTCGTGTTCATAGTCTGCAACGCGGCCTACTAAAATGGCAATGCAGTAATAGTCCACTCATGTCAAAATTACAGTGATTACAAGATGATGGCTCAGAGATTTTACTTTGAGCTGTCTGGATTTTTTTTTTGTTTCTGTGGCAACGTATACAACGCATTAGCATCTTTCTGTAGAATGCTAAATTATAGTAGAAAATAGTAGAGGATGTATGACAGATAGAGCTATATCCTGTCATTACACTCTGTCGCACTTGTTTATAATGTAGTCACACACTCTTAAGTCTGAGCATTTAGACTGGGGAGTTCGACAGACACTTGGAAAGCAAAAGTTGGTAAATACTATAATTATGATGGAATGTGATTGAAAGTAATTTCTGTTATTTAGGCTTGCACTAGGGTTCTGTGATGTGTACGTACCATCAGGCTGAACCTGAACCAAATCTTTCCGATTAAAATGTAATCCCATCTCTGAAAGGATAAGAGCCTTAAAAAGATTTTTTGCATAATGGTCTGCACTTATATACGGTCTGTATAAATGCATATTGATACCTTACGAATACGCCACAGATCGTCTGGACCCAGGACAAACCGTTTAAAAAGGCCCAGCACTGAACCACACACAAAGAACCCACAAAATGTAAACAGTTGTAATGCATTTTCAAATTAATCCAAAAATTCAAATGTGATCGCCAGTAGTCAGTCATCATCCTACAAACCAAGGAAAAAAATAAATACATTTTAAATGTGCTCCTTCCAGAATGTTTTTCATTTTTTAATCGCCCCTGGGGTGTCACAGGAAAACTTTTATTTTAAAAGTTTGTACACAGAAGTTCACAGAGACGCCACTGGCGGATTTTTGGATATCCGTGCATGCCGAATACCGAGAACTGAGTGACATGGCATTGACAAAAACTCTCCCATTCGCACTGATCTATCTCTGTGTGGCTGGTTTTTCAGCGCAGGTGTACGTGGAGAAAAAGTATAGAGCAAAACTCATAGTCGAAGATAATTTTCATGTTTTCCCCAGCCCTACTGAGTCATCACTGGACCGCCTCGCATCCTCTATCAAAGCCCAGCCATCTCGCTGAATGAGTAGTCCAGAACATCGCAAAACATTGTCATTATTAAAAGTGGGTCAAACTTGCAAATAGGTTAAGAACCGCTGCTTTAAACAATGCCATCCATCAAATTTTCTTTCTAGCAAAATCATCTATGAGACTCGGCTCTCAATGGACAGCAGGTATTGAGCCGCACTTAGCACATGGTGGAATGCACATCAAATGCACTGGCAGAATAAGGAAAATGTGAACCCCGATCCCACCATCACCAAATCCATAGCTGTGAAATCTAGCTAACTGCATCACCTTGCTCTTTCTCATACAAAGAGAATGCATCTTATCTTTCAAGGAGTGTAATGATACATAAAAAATCAAATGTGATATGATATCGATAGGGTAGTATCTTGATATGATACATTCTTGATAGAGTAGCTTTTCATAGTAGCTTGATTAAGTTTAAATGTTTATTTTGCCTGAGGTAATATTAGTAATAACTGTATTTTATGACGAATGCCTTCCTAGAATCGAAAGACTTGTATAGAATGAAACGATATGATACGTCACATCGTTATGATCTTATATCATTCATATGTTTTTTTTTTTTAAACCTTTATATATGCTAAACATATACTGCGTGTAAACTTACACTCCTTTGTGTTATCTAAACTTTCTTCCCCTTGGCATTGTAAAAAAAAAACCACTGTCATTGGAAAAATCCTTTCATGTGGAGAAACTGTGAAAATATAAAAGCAATTTTCTAGGCCTGTGTGTGTACTGACTTAAGGTACATCTGGCACAGATGTTTGTGACTCGCTGGGAACATCTAATTAAAGTGCAGCAAGGTGCCAGTGGCACTTGGGATTTGTGTACTCACAGTAATGCATGCACTGCCTGAATTACACCAGCGCACAGAATGAAAAACTGGAATTTGCATCACTTGTAGGTATTGGAAGATGCTGAGGAGTTTAACAGTGCAGAGAGTGGCATGGAGTGGCATTTACAGCTACAGGACAACATAGAGTGGCATTTACAGCTACAGGACAACATAGAGTGGCATTCCAGATACAGGACAACATAGAGTGGCATTACAGGTACAGGACAACATAGAGTGGCATTTACAGGTACAGGACAACATAGAGAGGCATTTCCAGCTACAGGACAACATAGAGTGGAATTTACAGCTACAGGACAACATAGAGTGGCATTCCAGCTACAGGACAACATAGAGTGGCATTCCAGATACAGGACAACATAGAGTGGCATTCCAGATACAGGACAATATAGAGTGGCATTTACAGCTACAGGACAACATAGAGTGGCATTACAGGTACAGGACAACATAGGGTGGCATTTACAGCTACAGGACAACATAGAGTGGCATTACAGGTACAGGACAACATAGAGTGGCATTTCCAGCTACAGGACAACATAGAGTGGCATTACAGCTACAGGACAATATAGAGTGGCATTCCAGCTACAGGACAACATAGAGTGGCATTTCCAACTACAGGACAACATAGAGTGGCATTACAGCTACAGGACAACATAGAGTGGCATTACAGCTACAGGACAACATAGAGTGGCATTCCAGCTACAGGACAACAAAGAGTGGCATTCCAGATACAGGACAACATAGAGTGGCATTCCAGATACAGGACAACATAGAGTGGCATTACAGCTACAGGACAATATAGAGTGGCATTTACAGCTACAGGACAACATAGAGTGGCATTACAGGTACAGGACAACATAGGGTGGCATTTACAGCTACAGGACAACATAGAGTGGCATTTACAGGTACAGGACAACATAGAGTGGCATTTCCAGCTGCAGGACAACATAGAGTGGCATTACAGCTACAGGACAATATAGAGTGGCATTACAGCTACAGGACAACATAGAGTGGCATTTCCAACTACAGGACAACATAGAGTGGCATTTACAGGTACAGGACAACATAGAGTGGCATTTACAGCTACAGGACAACATAGAGTGGTATTTACAGCTACAGGACAACATAGAGTGGCATTACAGCTACAGGACAACATAGAGTGGCATTCCAGCTACAGGATAACATAGAGTGGCATTCCAGATACAGGACAACATAGAGTGGTATTTACAGCTACAGGACAACACAGAGTGGCATTACAGCTACAGGACAACATAGAGTGGCATTTACAGCTACAGCAGAACATAGAGTGGCATTACAGCTGCAGGACAACATAGAGTGGCATTACAGCTACAGGACAACATAGAGTGGTATTTACAGCTACAGGAACATACCGATTGCACCTAGAAGAGGTTTTGAAAGAAATATATGAATGTGCCTATATTAAAATGATTGTGAATTAATGAAATCTAAGCGTTAAAGGCGTGGATGTTGAAATGTTCCCCTTGTAAGACTTTAATAAACAGCCTGGAGCACATCAGCATGTCTGCCTGTGACACATCCATCCCACTCTCGACAGGACAGTGACCCATCAACCATGACAGCGAGGCTTTATCATCATCACAGAGTGCATGCTGGGAATGCTAGTGGCCACATCCATTATTATCCATTATTCCAGAGTAAACAAAGAGAGGACAATGGAAGTGTGAGAGAGAGAATGAACCCTGAATATGAGGGAGGAATCCTATGAATAATGATATTTATTAACATCCGCTAAGATGTTAACGATAGCCGCCGAGAACGGAGATAAGAATACGGCGCTCTCCATCCATCCATGTCTGGACAGGTGTGGGTGTGATACGAGAGTGCATGTGTGTGTGTGTGTGTGTGTGTGTGTGTGTTTGTGTGTGCGAGTTAGCATCAGTTCATTTCTGCAACGTTTTTCTATGTATTTTTCACATTCAACCTAATAAAGACATATTTTACCTTTCTATGTGTAAGAGGAAAAAGTGAGTTTTCATTTATATCAACTGAGCGTACAAGTCTAATCTAACCTGGGAGAATTGTGTGCCTGCAGTACACTATAGTCAGAGCTGTTGTCAATGCTTTTAGCAGCACAAAGATTAACTCTGTTTACCAGAGGCCTAAAAATGGAATTTCCACCTGTTTTGGGGCTGCCTGTTTTCAGAACTGAATTTATTTGAGATGTCACACTCCACAGCAGTGGTTAATGGCTCATGTGAAAGTAGACACTCAGGGCTTTATGGATTTTCAGTCTTTCTTTCTACCTACAGTGCTGTGAAAAAGTATTTATCTAGATTTTGTCTGTTTTTGTGTATATCTCATACCAAATAGATTTAGATGAAAATAAAACGAAATAGAACACAAAACAAAGGCAACCTGAGTAAACACACAATACAGTTTTTATTTATTTATATATTTATTTATTTATTTATTTAATGAAGAAAAGAAAAAAAGTTATCCAACACCTATCACCAATGTAAAAAAGTAATGGCCCCCCTAAACTTAAAATCTGTTCAAATCTAAAAAAAAAAAAAAAAAGGCCATTTGTTGTTGTCCTAGGCTGTTTTGTGATTTCCTGGATGAGTAGTCTCTGTGCCCTTGGAGGACTTTTGGAAGGTCGGACACTTCTGGGAAGGTTCACTACTGTGCCGAGTTTTTCCATTTGGAGATAATGGCTCTCGCTGCTTCACTGGAGAACCTGAGGCTTTGAAATAGCTTTGTAACCCTTCCCAGACCAATGTATTTCAATCACTTTCTTTCTCATAATTATCTGAATTTCTTTCCATTTTGGTATAGTGTGACTATGAGTAAGACTTTTTAACCAACTTCCTGCTGTTGAAAAAGTTCTATTTAAGTTGAAGTGATTGAACAGGGCTGGCAACAATCAAGAATGGTCGTGTCTAGTCCAGTTGAACCCTATCATCAATGCAGTTTCATAGAATTCATAATGACTGGCCCAGTTGGTATTAGATAACTTCTTCTTTTTTTTTTTTTTACACTTCAATAAACATTATTGAAAAACTGTATTTTGTGTTTACTCAGGTTGCCTTTGTTTTATTTTAGATTTTGTTTTAATTTCTGAAACAATTTAGTATGAGATACACACAAAAACAGAAGAAATCAGGAAATCGCAGCACTGTACTTTTTTTTTTTTTTTTTAACTATCCTACTATGTTTAAACATTATAATTTTATTGGGGCAGTTGTATACAGTGTTTTACTACCAATAAAGCTTTAGCCGTGCTCTGTTTTATCTCTGTACCAGTGTTATTGTGGAGAGGTGCGGATTTTTCGCCCAGCAGGAGGCCACAACCCTCACCTTTCCCATCGTCCTAGACACTAGCGGCTAAACACTAAATCACGATACCCTACACACAGAAACCCAACCGTGTCCTGACTAATCTTCTAACAGACATGTGGCAATACAATAATTCTTTTGTTTATACTAATACAATACGTCCAATAAGTTGATTTCCATTCCGCTGGCAGAATGGAATTCCAGCGTACTGCGAGAAAGGGTTCAGTGAAATCACTGAATAACTGAGTATTCACAGATAACTGGTAGAGTTTGGTCAGAATTCTCCACAATGTGAGTTATTAGGTATTATATCATAGCAGTTCTTCAATTCTCAAATCCAGTTGGTACAGTAAGAAGGTGTCGATTCATTTTCTATAACCAGCACTCGCAGTAGTTCCAGCTGCAAGGCAAATCCCAGGTTTAAATGAATTCATTCTTTCTAATAATGTTATCGTTTCTATAGTAAAAACATGTTATTTACCAAAGTAAGGAGTCTCCAGTGTCAGCATTTTCTAACGGTCTTTTAAATTTTCCGCAATGCAAAAGTTGCATTTTCTCCATAACAAGTTGAACTTTTTCCTGTCTTATAAACATCCAGAGAAAGTGACAGAAAAACTGATTATAGCTGCAATAAGGTACATGATAACAAGAACTAACTTTTGAAGGTATTTGAAGGTCTTTAAGATCTATAGAATCAGGTTTTCTCTTTTCGTCCTGTGGTTTTGCTTTTTCATGTTTTTATTTCTCCTTTGATTTGCTGCTTTAGATGGATTTGAATCATTGCTAAGAGATGATGTGTAGCACTTTTTTTGTCTGAATAGAAACCTCGTGCGAGTGATGTTCTTTGTGATACAAACCTTATTAATGGTCACATATCTTCACGGTGCTGCAGGGAAATTATTCTCATGTCAGGTCACATTTGAGCCTTTTTACAACGTGGTGAATAATGTTCTGGTCGCTGGGTTGAACTCCCTAGACAGCACGCATGAATAAGTTGGAATCATCTCGTGGCTTAATTATATCTCTAACATCTGTATAGCACTCAGGGCAAAAATGTACTCTCTCAGTTTCTTGATATGCGACTGCTGTTCCTTTCATTCCCTTCTATCTATTTCATTTAACTTTCGGTAATTCTAGCACAGCCCCTTTTCACTATTTACAGTGACTGTCTGACATTTGTTCTTAATTAAAAACTTTTTTCCTCATCTATTTCATTTATTTACCAGCTGTCTTGGATCAGGTAGCAGCTTGAGGGAATAACAAACAGTTTCTTTGTGTTCAGATAAAAGATCCGAGTTCAAGAAGAATTCAAGAAGAATTAAAAGCACTCTGCTCTCACCATACATTTACTTGCAACGGACTTCACATGTATTCCAGTTTATCAAGTGTCTGTATGCTGTTGGGACTTTTTCATCATCTGTTTTACAGTACATACGCATGGTTTTAAAGTGGGTCGCATACTCAATCTAAGAAAGGAGAACTAGCTAAAGAGAGAAGGTTATTTGGCGTATACACATACAGCTATAATATGGAGGAAGCACAGCCATAGAGAACATTTTATTCTTTGAACTTGAAGATTTCTTTCTAGAGAAAGGAAAGGAAAGGAAAGCAAAGCAAAGGAGGCAGGCAGCGGTGTGACGGATGGCTTTTCAGTCCTTAGGGACAAGTGTTGTTTATAAAACTAGAAGCAGTCCCAGTGTCTTTAATGTCTTAGCATAATCGTGGATGTGCTGTATATCCCACTTTATAGATCTCACTTTAATCTCCTCAATGGACGAATCACTGCCTCGTGTCATTTCTCAATGACGGATAATAGTAAATAAGTCATATTCAATAACACATAGCCAATAAAATAGATAGTAACAATAGACAACAACGTCTTTCTCTGCTTTTCCCGGCTCCTTGCCCGCATGCTTTCGAATCCCTCTCGTCACGCCTTCTCTCACACCCTCTCAAAATTGCCGCAACAAGCAGCAACAAGCATTGTCGGCCCTGTCTTCTTGTCTCTGTCATCAGTCTAATTATGGATTCACACTGACATCCATACATCATTTTCTCCTTTTTGAAATGCCTTGCTATCGAGCTGGGTTTGTGAGCCTGTTAGGTGTATATCGTTTATTGCAGTGCTGGCATTTTGAACATTTGGTGCTGAGGTTGGGTCTCTTACTTCAGTACCAATAACCTAGACACATGAAAACAAATGTGATGCTGATCACAAGTATGCACAGATAGACGATACTAAAAGGTTCAAGAACCGTATAAAATAAATAAAAATGATTCCGGAGCTATCCTGAATGAGAATGGTTCCGGAACAATTTTCTGGTTACCCTGGTCAATAGATATGGACTGTACAACTGATGGGATGCACCAAAAGTTCAGGGGGTTGAAAATGGCATTGTGTTGTTCTTCACTGGTTTGAATTTGTTGTCATTTTCAATCCAGTCATAATGTGAAGCTTGTATTTGACCAATAATTGAGGACAAGCTTCACCCTAGTAGTCCTGGTTAACAGCCACATATCTACACTGAAGTAAGACTTAAAAATACTTCTAGAACTAGAGTCCAGTAACAAAACATGGTCTGCCTTCGATGATGGAATACAAATTGAAGTTCCTGTGTTTGTGAAAAAAATATTCCTGGAACCTTGAGAAAAGTTTGTTCAGTGGAAATGCCTCAAGTGCATCAGCATTCCCACCTAGCAGTGTAGTGATGGGAATATTATAGAGATAGCGATATATAGATATATATATAGAGAGAGAGAGAGCGAGAGAGAGAGATATAGAGATATAGAGAGAGATATAGAGATATAGAGATATAGAGAGATATATAGAGATATAAAGAGAGATAGAGAGTTATATAGAGATATATAGAGAGATATAGAGATATAAAGAGAGATAGAGAGTTAAATAGAGATATATAGAGATATGGACAGAGATATCGAGATAGAGATATAGAGATAGCGAGAGATTATATATATATATATATATATATATATATATATATATATATATATATATATATATATATATATATATATATATATGAGAGAGAGAGAGAGAGAGAGAGATAGACTTAATCTCTTTTATTCTTACTACAGACTCCTCTGAGTATAACAACCCTCCAGCTTGCTCCTGAGCCACCAGTAGGCTCTACTCTGAGATACCTTTTAAGAGCACCAGGTGCAACTTGACCGCTTCAGTTCACTCAGTGAAGCCAGTCCGCCTGCACTACTTTCATTTTCTTTCTATTTCCACTAAATCAATTCCCAGTAAAAACCTCTCCAATGCATAGCTGTCTTCTACAGGCAGAATTTTGTGTATTCATACTAAGCGCTGGAGTCCTAAGCACTTCACAAACAAGTATTCTGTTGTTTCTTGGATTTACCTTCAATGAATGGAAAAAAATAAATAAAAAATCCCAATTAAAAAAAAAAAAGATCAAGGCCATCTGTGCCAAACTGGAACAGCCTTTACTAAAATGTTGCCAAACACGCATAATATGACAATGCTTGCTTTAGCCAATGAAAATGAATTTCACCGAATCAAGGTAATAAACAGTAAAAGGAAGAAATTCATTTACTGACTTTCACACGTCACACTTCGTTTTTTTTTTTTTTTCGGTTGAATAAGTGCATCATCCGGGTACTTGAAGTGCACTTCTACTTGTTGGAAATTTTCAATGTGAACACACTACTCACACTTTTTACACTACAAAATGGCACAGAATAGTGCATAAGTATGTAATTCGGGATGCCCCTAAAGTCTTGCCAATCCCTGTGTTTGTCTAAGTTTGGAGGAGTCTTGTTATTCCTGACCGCCTTTATATGCCTTGAACTGTTACTTTGGTTATTGAACCTGTCTTAGGATTACTCTTTGGCCATGATCATTTTCAACTTGTGGATTTGTTCAAAATCTGAAGAAGACTTGTTGTTCACTTCAGATTGGGAATGATCTACTGCCTCAAGCAGAGGAGTTTAAGTATGTCTGTCTGGTCTGTCATGGCTAAGAGAGAGTTGAGCTGAAAGGTGAAGCTATCAATCTACGTCCCATCTCTGAACAATGCTCACAAGCTTTGGGTGGTGACCGAAAGAATGAGGTCATGGATACAAGCGGAGGAAATGAGCTGAACTTAGGGATAGGGTGAGGAGCTCGGACATTCAGAGAGAGCTCAGAGTAGAGTTGCTGCTCCTCTGCATGGAAAGGAGCCAGTTCAGGTGGTTCGGGCATCTGGCTAGGATGTCTTCTGGACGCCTCTCTGGGAAGGTGTTTCGGGCATGTCCAATGGGAAGAAGACCCCGGTGGCAGACCAAGGACTATATAGAGGGATTATATCTCTCTTCTTGTATGGGAGCACCTTGGTATCCCCGTGGAGGAGCTCATGGAGGTCTGGGCATCTCTGTTTAGACTGCTGCCCCCACAACCTTTACCCAGATAAGCAGAAGAAAATGAATGGATGGATGGATTTATGTTTTGAGCTCTGCCTGCCTTACAGGTTGTATATCTGGCTTATCTAGCATGTGAGTTCACCTTCTTCCTTAAACCAGTGCATTATCCCATGAAGCACTTTGTTAACCTTTTATGGCAGTTGAGTGTAACGACACACATGCTTGTATTTGGCAGAAATTAAATCGAATCATTGCATTAAATCATTAATAGATTTCAAAGTTAATTCTAAATCATTTGCAGTCCAGAAATAACGTTCAAAAAGCTCAGAATTTATGCAAATGGATGCATGTCTGACTTACTGATAAATGAGAGCCCTGGAGAAAAGATGGAGTAGAATACACTTAACAGCACCCCACTATCCAATACACTCTCAATCCTCTGGCATGTCATCACTCACTTCCAGATGCTCTTCTCATATTTGAATCATATGAAAAAATAAATAAATAAAAATCCCTGCTTACATTTTATGCCTGATGTTTTTTTTGTTTTGTTTTTTTAAACTATACTGGCAATGCTAGGATATAGAAGACAGCTGTCAGTTTGTTTTCAGCCTGGGGTCTTCTCACTGAGTCAGACTGATTTCTCTGCATGAGCTTATATATATGCAAAACCCAGCAGAGATGTCGGGGTGACTCCTGACTATTTGCTCTATGTAGGTCAAAAAACGGTCACTGAAGAAAAGCCATGTAATGATGCAAGGAGAATCAGTGAAAAGATGACATTTACGGCAAAATTGCAGGAAGTATGTGATTAAAGTCTGAAGCATGGATGAGAAAAGCAGCACACTCAAACAATACAGCAAAACCTACTACAGCCAAATGCATTGGACTGTGCATTACACATTCTCCAGTATGAACTGTGATTTAATCACATTAACTAAGAAACAGAATTAAAAACTCTGATGTAACAAAGAAAAACATTCGATCATGGATAAAGTGATTTTTTTTTCTTTTCTGTTTTTTAACAATAATGGAAGAAATCTCCAGTGTCATTGTGTTGTAAAAATCAGTTTTCTGTCTTTTCAGAAGAGAGAACAATTTCGTTCAATTGCAATTTCGCCAATTCAAGTAGTTTCCTGCAAAAAAAAAAAAACCAAACAAACAAACAAACAAAAAAAACACGTTATCAAATTATCAAATATTTTGGAAAAAAAAGCTACGGCAAAATCGAGCATTTTTGGCCGCAACAATGACAAAACACTGATTTAATAATAAATTGCTGGCAAAGAGGAATAAAAGACTTCAGGACATGCAGTTATAGGAAAACAACTTCAGGATAGTAAGTCCATTTTAAATCAGGCCGCAACACACCACTCTGTCATTCAGGGCTGGGCGATACATATCGATATAATATCGATATCGTGATAAATGATTACGTGATACAATTTTCGGAGATATCGTTGGTAATGCATATTGATGTATTTCTTTTTTTTTTAAAACGTTTTTAATAATTATAAATGAAATCATACTGAATGGATCGCACTGATGACACTATTTTTTTTTTTTACTTAATTCAATTCAATTTTATTTGTATAGCGCTTTTAACAATGGACGTTGTCTCAAAGCAGCTTTACAGAAACGTATAAACACAGGATACAGATTTTAAGTGTGTGAATTTAGCCCTAGCCCTTCTTTGTCTTTGTAGGTGTTAAAGAAGTCGGTTTAATGTTTTGTTTTGTTTTATTTTACTACTGTTTTGCAGACACTCAATAGGGATAAATTCACACACTTAAAATCTCTCTCCTGTGTTTATATGTTTCTGTAAAGCTGCTTTGAGACAATGTCCGTTGTTAAAAGCGCTATACGAATCAAACTGAATTGAATTGAATTGAAAGAACACTAAAAAGGGCAGAAGCCAACTTTCAAGGGCACGTGTAGCCAAGGCGTTTTTCCCTGACAGAACCCAGTGGCTTACATCGCAACCCAGTAGATGCTGACAAAGACAGAGTGTAGAGTGTCAGTGTGAATAAATGAGACGAGAGGATGTCCTGAAACTCCCGCACTTTCCGACTTGTTCGTTTAGCCGGTCAATGACCCAGATCCTCATCTTCTAATTGGCTCTTAATTAGTGTCACATCTCTGTAGAATCTACTCATTTATAACTGTGTGTATGTGTGTGTCCTGAAGGAGCAAAGAAAACCACAGGAACCAAATGTCCTTCATGCTTGTGCCAGAATTTTGCAGGAAGGAATAAAATTTTGTCATAACAGTCTCACACTGCGATTAGAAGGAAGATCGAGGTATAACTGACTGTGATCTAATAAATGATAGTGTTATAGTTTCAGACTCAATCATTAGTGCTAAAGAAATAATAGAACAAAGGTTAAGACAGGTTAATGTAGCGGTCAATGTCATAGTATAAGCATTACATAGTAACAAGTGCAAATGACTTTAATGGCTTTCCATCTCCTTATCTTGGATCAGGCGTGTCAGGTGCTTTCCTTCCCCTAACATGCCAAATTGAACTCATGAAGGCCTTGGGAATTCCTGATGAGATGAATCAGGTGTTAAATGAAGTGGAATTCTGCACTCTGCTGTGCTGTGGCCCTGCATGACCCCCCCCTCTCTCTCTCCATCTTAGATTTGGCTGTCAATCTAAATCTCCTGCTGCTTAGAATGGTGTGTCTACATGCTGCTGCATCAGGGGTGTCCAAATTTTTTCTTGTTAGGGCCAGATGGAGAAAAATATATACAGTCACAGAAACCAGACTCGCTGTAATACAACCCCAATTCCAAAAAAGCTGGTATGCTGTGTGAAATGTAAATAAATGTAAATAAAAACACAACGCGATGATCTGCAAATCTCATAAACCCATATGTTATTCAGAATAGAACATAGAAAACATGTTAAATGTTTAAATTGAGGAAATGTACCATTTTAAGGGAAAAAATAAGGTCATTCTGAATTTCATGGCTGCAACACATCTCAAAAAAATTGGGACGGGGGCAGGAAGGGCTGGAAAAGTAAGTGTTACTAAAAAGAAACCGCTGGAGGTTAATTGGCAACAGGTCAGTAACATGATTGGGTATAAAAAGAGTATCTTAGAGAAGCAGAGTCTTTCAGATGTAAAGATGGGATGGAATCTGGATGGAAGCGGATGTTACTCTAAAACCTGTACATACCTTTCAGCATTGATGGTGCCTTTCCAGATGTGCAAGCTGCCCAATCCATAGGCACTAATGCACCCCCATACCATCAGAGATGCAGGCTTTTGAACGGAGCGCTGATAAAAACCCGGGTGATCTCACTCCTCTTTAGTCCTCTTTAGTTTAGAGGATGCGGTGTAAATGGTTTCCAAAAAGAATTTCAAAATTTTCCACTTTGCCTCGGTCCATTTTAAATGAGCTTTGGCCCAGAGAAGACGGCGGCGTTTTGGATCATGTTCACATATGGCTTCTGCTTTGCATGATAGAGCTTTAACCAGCATTTGTGGAACTGTGTTCACAGACAGTGAGTTCTGGAGGTGTTTCTGAGCCCATGCAGTGATTTCCATTACTGAATCACGCCTGTTTTTAATGCAGTGAGGGCCCGAAGATCACAGGCATGCAATATTAATTTTCACCCTTGTCCCTTTCGCACAGAGATTTCTCCAGATTCTCTGAAACATTTGATGATATTATGTACTATAGATGAGGAGATATTCATAGTCTTTGCAATTTTACATTGAGGAACGTTATTCTGAAATTGTTCCACAAATTGTAGACGCAGTTTTTCGCAGATTGGTGAACTTCTGCCCATCTTTACTTCTGAGAGACTCCGCCTCTCTAAGATACTCTTTTTATACACAATCACTTACTTTTTTTACTTTTTAAAGTAACACTTACTTTTCCAGCCTTTTCTCGCCCCCGTCCAAACTTTTTTGAGACGAGTTGCAACCATCAAATTCAAAATTACCTTCTTCTTTTTTTTTTTTTTTTTTAAAAAAATGGTACATTTCCTCAGTTTAAACAACTGATTTTTTTTCTATTTTCTATTGTGAATAACATATGTGTTTAAGAGATTTGCAAATCATTGCATTCTGTTTTTATTTGCATTTATTTACATTTTACACAGCGTCCCAACTTTATTTTATTTTTTTTCGAATTGGGGCTAAGTGACTAACACAACAGCACTTTCTGTTGAAGAGCATTATGTAAATAAACGTTTTTTTTAGATTTCACTCACCTTGTGACTGAAGACTTGCAGTTAATGTTTATGGAGGAAGCTAACTGTCAGTTTTATTGAAATTCACTCGGCTCTTGTTCGGCATTATTAGAGAAAATGTTTGCTCACGTATAGCATACGTGGAGCCAAAAAATGAACAGCTGAGCGGGGTGTGTGTGTGTGTGTGTGTGTGTGTGTGTGTGTGTGTGTGTGTGTGTGTGTGGTATCAGTGCTCTCTTCACATGTGACTGGATAAAAACCAAACGCAAGTGCTATGCCTGCTATAGGCTGGTTCACTTAGTTTTTCTTACAAGACGAATGCTATTAGATTCTTGCCTCTTTTCTGGGCACATTCTAGTGCCGACTTTTATAAAGTCACCCTGTGCAAAGGGTTTTCTATCCTAGGCTATAAGCTGAGCAAGCACATGTGTAGCTAACTTTTGACGTAGAATTTTCTTGCACTTGGTTAGCACGAAAAATGGTTCACCTTCGGTTCTTGTTTAGCACCAGTGCAGAAATCGAAAGAGTTTCCAATACAATAAAGAATAACAAGGCAGATCGAATTGATTTATTGTATTTATTGTTTATTTCTTCCTACTCTAGAGATGTATACAATAACAGGCTTCATCCAAGTCCACAGTCTGGTGAGACTTCTGGGAAAACACTGACACTTCCCTGATATTCGACACTTCTCGTTCTCATCCTAGTCCCTTTGCACTGACCATATGTCTGTGTAGGTAGAAGATCACCACAGTAACGGTATGATGGCAATCACACATGGCTTTACTCTCAACAATATAAACACATGCTCCCGTGCTGGCGCTTCACTGCATTCGCCTACCTTAAGAGCGCAAAACAATTAGCAGCTCATGTTCTTACGTTCATGTTGCTTCTTCTAATTAAAGTAGGCATTACTCGATGCTTGTCTATAAACTCAGAAACTCAAGTCATTAAATCTTTAAGACCTACACTATATGGCCAAAAGTATGTGGACACCTACCTGACCATAACACCGACATCTGGGCCTTTCCAAAACTGTTGTCACTTCCATAGAACTAAGGGTCCCAAACCTGTTCTATCATGAATAATATCCCTGTGCACAAAGCAAGCTCAATGTTTTCAAGGTTAGAGTGGAAGAACTTGAGTGTTCTGCACAGAGCCCTGACATCAACCCCACTGAACAACTTTGGGATGAACTGGAATGCCGATTGCACCCCAGGCCTCATCACCCACTATCAGTGGCTGACCTCATTAATGCTCTTGAACCTTCCAAAAGCATTTTTCAGGCAGAAAAGGCTGACAGAATAAATAATACACCTCGTTTACATTCATGACGCCTATGACCGTACTTCACATACGCCTTCTCAATTACTGCTGATGACGTGTTACGGATGTTTCAGCCGGAAAATATCAGACCAAATGAAGATCCAAAGGGGTAGATACGTTAGTCACCTTGTCTAGTCACCTGACATGGCAGTCACTGATAGGTTGCATGAATCTACACTCTGGGCAAGAAAGAAATCAGCCCCAGTGTCGTTTTTTTCAAATGTTTGTGTATTTGTCCTATCGGTGGCTTTGTTGAGCTTGGTTCTACAAACGTCCAAAATAATCCACCTTATAATTAAATATAATCAAGTCTTTTCTTAAGAAGTCCCGTGTTCATAAGTTATTAAGTCTAGGCTCAAAAACCCCGCCTTGACCATAGCTGCACATTTGTAAATATTGCATATATCGGGGTTGATAGGCATTTATTAATGGTTGCATGGAGGGGTGATGTCGTCTCAGGGTGCCTTCATGTCTGTGCTTCGTTCCTTCCTTTTCAGTTAAGCTGTCATACCTGCCTGGAGTCCTTGGTTGCACTATGATTACTGTACACACCCCATCAGATACTTCAATCACACCTTACAACATGGTATTTCTGTCTGTTGAGCAATACCCGTCCTTCCTCTGCCTGATGTGATGCTGGTGCAAGACGCTGATATGCTGTCCCTGCTCTGGTTCCTAGTATACCACTGTTGTTTTTTTTCCTGATGTTATCCCAGCTCTGATTCCTTGTGCTTGAGCCTCCATCATTTGCCCGTTCAAGTCATCTGTGTGTTGTCGTAAATATACCTTCAACACTTGCACTTTCTAAGAATTGCTGTGGGGATTGTACGTCGTTGCAGTCTACCTCCACCTGAATTATGTTGTTAAGATCAGCACTTTTACCTTTCATCTGTCTGACTTGAATACTGGTATAACCTAGAGTTGACCACAGGAAGGTGTGTTCTTCCTCTTAAGAGTTTCCTCACCATGGTTAGCCCTTGCTTGCTAATCAGGCATCTGGACAGGGATTTCTCCATTGCTGCTTTATGAATTCTTTTATTCAGAACCACGTCAGTAACCACTTTAATCTAGTCAGTGTTGCCTATTCTGGGAATACTGGAACCAGAAGGCAAGGACACACCCTATATGAGATGCCAGTTTACCACAGGGCACCATCTGGTATATTTTTGGAGGGTAGGAGGAAACCAGAGACCTTGGAGAAAGCCCAAGGACATGGGGAGGACATGTGAGACATCACATGGGCAGTAACCAAAGCTCAGGATTGAACCACGGACCCTGGGGCCGTCGTATTACTCACTGCGCCATAGTCCCACCCACGAATATATATCATGAATATATTCGTGCTATACGCATAAAATTGAGTTGACTGCACTTAAATAGAAGTTATGTAAAAGCTTTATCTGGGTAGCACCCATAGGCGTTTGAACATCAGAAAATATTATTGCGCTCACAGTTTTTATGTCACCAAAATGCAAACTGCACAAACAAAAAAACCCATCGGTTATTACAAACTGGAGTGGTGATTTTCAGATGCCAGCTCTCTGCTGAGATGGAACGAGGTAAATGTGGAGAACAAGTTAAGAGCAGGTCTCACTTGATGGCCCTCCAGAAGCCCATTACACCAATCAAAACCAGTGGGAAAGCAGCACCCTGCTGATTATGGGTTTTATTCTGGGAATCACGACAACATGTGGACAGAGCTTCATATTTAATTTGTGCATGCGATTACACAGTGGTCTCATTATGCTGCAGGCTTTTCACCTGTGTTCTGTGTTAGAACATCATAAGTATCGCTTGATCACTTGTGCAAAGCATGCAGGCAGCAGTGTGTGTGTGTGTGTGTGTGTGTGTGTGTGTGTGTGTGTGTGTGTCTGTCTTTAGCACTTGAAGTAAATATTCAGTGTGAGCGTTGCCGCTCCAGACAAATAGAGCACAGACATGGGCAAACAACAATTTCCTGCTTCATCAGTTTCTGCCTGTCTCTCAGTCTCCTTCCTCATCAATGTCTCTCTCCTCACAGTCTCCGCGCTCTTTACATTTTAACCCGACACACAGAAACAGTTAGTTTGCAAGACACAATAAAACACAGCTAGAGACAGAAATGTCACCTGAAAGTCTGAAATGGAGCAATTGCTTGGCAACAATCACTCAGGCAGAATTCAAATCCAAAGAAAGAGAGAGAGAGAGAGAGAGAGATGTTTGAACTGAAGACTTATATCGTGGCCTGCTGAGATACCCTGAAATACCACCTGCTCGTTTTCCAAAGTAGTGTACATGAATCATTTGTTCTTGAATGTATTGCATAATCCTGCATCAATTCCAGGATCAGCAGCTCATTCAGGGAGAAAGAACTTTGAAAAACACCAGGGCAGTGGGGGAAACTTTTTGTACATATATACATATGCAAGCTGTAGTTGCTGTAGATGCTGTTGTTGCTATGGTAGCTGTAGTAGTCATAGTTTTCGTTGCTGCTGCTGTAGTAGTAGTAGTTTTTGTTGCTGCTGATGCAGTAGTAGTAGATTTTGTTGCTGCTGTAGTTGTTGCTGCTTCTGTAGTAGTAGTCGTAGTTTTCGTTGCTGCTGCTGTAGTAGTCGTAGTTTTTGTTGCTGCTGCTGTAGTAGTAGTTTTTGTTGCTGCTTCTGTAGTAGTAGTAGTAGTTTTCGTTGCTGCTGCTGTAGTAGTAGTAGTTTTTGTTGCTGCTGCTGTAGTAGTCGTAGTTTTTGTTGCTGCTGCTGTAGTAGTAGTAGTTTTTGTTGCTGCTTCTGTAGTAGTAGTAGTAGTTTTCGTTGCTGCTGCTGTAGTAGTCGTAGTTTTTGTTGCTGCTGCTGTAGTAGTAGTTTTTGTTGCTGCTTCTGTAGTAGTAGTAGTAGTTTTCGTTGCTGCTGCTGTAGTAGTAGTAGTTTTTGTTGCTGCTGCTGTAGTAGTCGTAGTTTTTGTTGCTGCTGCTGTAGTAGTAGTAGTTTTTGTTGCTGCTTCTGTAGTAGTAGTAGTAGTTTTCGTTGCTGCTGCTGTAGTAGTCGTAGTTTTTGTTGCTGCTGCTGTAGTAGTAGTAGATTTTGTTGCTGCTGCTGTAGTAGTAGTAGATTTTGTTGCTGCTGCTGTAGTAGTCGAAGTTTTTGTTGCTGCTGCTGTAGTAGTAGTAGATTTTGTTGCTGCTGTTGTAGTAGTCGTAGTTTTTGTTGCTGCTGCTGTAGTAGTAGTAGTTTTCGTTGCTGCTGCTGTAGTAGTCGTAGTTTTCGTTGCTGCTGCTGTAGTAGTCGTAGTTTTTGTTGTTGCTGCTGTAGTAGTAGTAGTTTTTGTTGCTGCTGTTGCAGTAGTAGTAGATTTTGTTGCTGCTGTTGTAGTAGTAGTAGTTTTTGTTGTTGCTTCTGTAGTAGTCGTAGTTTTTGTTGCTGCTGTTGCAGTAGTAGTAGATTTTGTTGCTGCTGTTGTAGTAGTAGTAGTTTTTGTTGTTGCTGCTGTAGTAGTCGTAGTTTTCGTTGCTGCTGCTGTAGTAGTCGTAGTTTTTGTTGCTGCTGCTGTAGTAGTAGTAGTTTTTGTTGCTGCTGATGCAGTAGTAGTAGATTTTGTTGCTGCTGTAGTTGTTGCTGCTTCTGTAGTAGTAGTAGTAGTTTTCGTTGCTGCTGCTGTAGTAGTTGTAGTTTTTGTTGCTGCTGCTGTAGTAGTCGTAGTTTTTGTTGCTGCTGCTGTAGTAGTAGTAGTTTTTGTTGCTGCTGATGCAGTAGTAGTAGATTTTGTTGCTGCTGTAGTTGTTGCTGCTTCTGTAGTAGTAGTAGTTTTCGTTGCTGCTGCTGTAGTAGTCGTAGTTTTTGTTGCTGCTGCTGTAGTAGTAGTAGTTTTTGTTGCTGCTTCTGTAGTAGTAGTAGTAGTTTTCGTTGCTGCTGCTGTAGTAGTAGTAGTTTTTGTTGCTGCTGCTGTAGTAGTCGTAGTTTTTGTTGCTGCTGCTGTAGTAGTAGTAGTTTTTGTTGCTGCTGCTGTAGTAGTAGTAGTTTTCGTTGCTGCTGCTGTAGTAGTAGTAGTTTTTGTTGCTGCTGTTGCAGTAGTAGTAGATTTTGTTGCTGCTGCTGTAGTAGTAGTAGTTTTCGTTGCTGCTGCTGTAGTAGTCATAGTTTTTGTTGCTGCTGTTGCAGTAGTAGTAGATTTTGTTGCTGCTGTAGTAGTAGTAGATTTTGTTGTTGCTGCTGTAGTAGTAGGAGTTGGAGGTGGAGCTCGTCAAGAGCACCAAATTCCTTGTGTTCACCTGATGGTGAACCTCACCTGGTCCCTCAACTCCATAGCCATAGGCTGCATAGCCAAGAAATCCCAACAGCATCTCTACTTTCTGCCAAGACTGAAAAAGCCCATGTCCCACCTCCCATCCTCACAACATTCTACAGAGGAACTATTGAGAGAACCCTGATCAACTGCATCACTGTCTGGTTCGGAAATTGCACCTTTTCGAATCTCAAGACCCTGTAGAGATGATCACTGGGGTTCTCTTCCCTCCATCGTAGACATTTACACCATACGCTGCATCTGCAAAGCACTAGCATTGTGGATGACCCCACACACCCTTCACACACACTCTTCACTCTCCTGCCGTCTGGAGAAAGGTACCGAAGCGAATCGGCCCCTCACGGCCAGACTGTGTAACAGCTTCTTCCCCCAAGTCATCAGACTCTTCAATACTCAGAGACTGGACTGACACACACACACACACACACACACACTCTAAAATGAACACCATCCCACTCCTATTGCAATATTTGCACATTCCTGCATTGAATCTGTTGCATTTTTGTTGCTACTGTACTTGTACTATTAAAAAATATCATATTTAAATTCTTGTCACTATTATACACTTTACCTGGCTGCTACTGCAATAACTGCTATGTCCATATTTGGTATAAGCTAATCTGCTGAGGACTCAGTCATGGCATGTTATGTTTACATTGATACCATTTTTAAATGATATTGTTACTCCTCGACACCTATCTTCTGCACTACCTGTCATATCAGACACTTCCATACTAGAACTGTGTACTGTTCGGCGCTACACTGTCACTTACTGTGCATATTGTCCTGTTTTAGTAGTATTATACGGTCCTGTGTTGTGAGCACACATCTGCACGTGCACTTTGTGTAAAAATGTGTAGATATTATTTAGTTCTGTGTCGTCTCATGTGGTTAGTGTGTTGTTTTATGTAGCACCATGGTCCTGGAGGAACGTTGTTTCGTTTCACTGTGTACTGTACCATGGTTGAAATGAGAATAAAGTCGCTTGAACTATTATTATGAAAGCATCAAGTTTAACTTTAAGTTCAGGACAGAAGAGTTTACACTTTGTGGTTTCTCAGTAACATGACAAGTTGCATTCTTCTGTATTGTTAACATCAAGAGATAAGGAAAAAAGAGAGCATGGTGAGGGAACAACTGTTCGTCGCTTCTATGATTTAAAGAGATAACAGGAACTAACTTGTTTTTTTTTTTTGGATGTTCCACGACATTACAGCGACAAGAAGAAAAAAAAAAAAGAGAAATAAGACGGACGCACAGAAGAAGTGCCGTGAAAGGAGATGCTGGCAGTGAGAATTTTTTGTTTTCTGCAAAGAGAACCGGAGGCATAGTCCAAAATAAAAAGGTTACTATTTTTATAGTGTGGATCACCAGGAACCATGTGTTTGTTTTCTACTAGTCATAGAAAACTGCATGTGAATTCTCAATTGAGAATATCAAATATAAAAAAAAAAAGGCCTGAAAATATTGGCACCCCAGCAACAGCTTGCATACAGAGAAAACCGCATTGCTGAACCGTCCACACTACACAATCGTCGCTGAGCTGGTGGTAGTCACTGAGCCCCCAAAATATGCACCAAGTTTACACAGCTGACCTATAGGAACCAAAAAAATATCCTTCTGTTTAATCCATACCAGGACGAAGTTTTAGATTAGCACACAATTTCAGCTTTCAGTCTGGTCTTCTCCATCTCCCGACACCATACTTTACACCGCTGATCATTTCTCACAACTGCGTCTACATTATTCCAGGTGTCTCTTTTTGGAAGTAATTTAGCCTAACTTATCTGAACACCTGATTACGGATTTTGAAGCGTTCTTTTCATCGTAGTGGTAAACACTAAATGGATGATAACAGGAGAGTCGCAATGAAAACAGAAGAGACTTTACTGGGAAACAGAAAATAATACTTGATCTAATGTGCACAATCAGTCTCTATTGTCCCAAAATGGCTGTCTGGCTGCGAGATTGTTAGAAAAGTTATTGTGCTGCACCGTGTAACCAGGCACAATGCTTCAGCAGGTGTGTGAGCAGCCTTAACAGTGTGTGTCTCACATTTGAGTTTTTAAATGGAGAAAAGAAGAAAGACAAATTGCCTGTATTTCTTCAAATGAGACTGCAAAATGTTAATAATTGAAAGAAAATAAGAGGGCTCATAAAATTTGCACGTTGATGTTTGAATCAGCTATTTCACATAACAGATGTTTACATATAGTCCACAAGACACAATAATAACTGAAATTACTCAAATTATCCAGTTCAAAAGTTTACATACGCTTGATTAGCCCCCCCCCCAAAACCGTCCCCACTCTCTCGTAATACTAAGTTACACCAATCATCCTGTTCAAAAGTTTACACCCCCGGTCCATAATGTATCGTGTTGCCTTCTTGAGCATCGGTGAATGTTTGTACTGTTTATAATAGTTTATAATAGTGTACGAGTTCCTCAGTCGTCCTAAGTGTGAAAAGATGGATCTCAAAATCATATATATCAGCACATCAAGATTCCCAGCATTGGTTTTTTTTTTTTTTTTTTTTTTTTTTTTTTTTTTAAAACTAATGACTTAAAAAATAATAAAAAAAAGTGTGCATGTGGCTTCTCCCTGAATCTCCAAAAAGAAAGATCTGTCCAGAATTAGAAAGCTCAGAGTTCTGGAAGCGAGGGCAGCTACTGACGGATGCGGTGGTTAATGGTTTTACGGGGTGTTCGAGCGCAATAGTAATAGATCAGCGTGATTTAAAGATGAAGTTCAATTTGAGCTCGCTCACTGTTATCTAGTGTGGGACGAGAGCGAGAGGAGAGAAATGAGATTCCAGGCGCTGAGCGAGAACAAGAGGCTCTGCGCAGCGATGGGTTAGAAAGTTCCATTTTGTTGTAATTTAATGAAGAGTTGCTCTACGCTCTGAAGCTGAGAGCTCATTTATTTGGCTTGTATACAGAAATGAGGAGCGGCCGTGTATTTTCATTCACAGAAATTTATCTAATCTGAAGTTCATCCCAAGATTAAACTGATTAAATCGATTCTTTTTTATCTAGGCTCACTTTTTCCTCCTTGGTTGGATGTAGCTTAAAAAAAAAATGTGGCTGTAGGGAGAGGCTTTTTAGCCTGCCAAGCTAACAGTATAAATTTAATCAGTGTAGGGATTGCTAGGTTTTTTGATCTGGAATCATGCGAGTGACCCAAAGACCAAAGGAATCTGCCCTCACATCATTTTATATAATGATACCATTGCAGTATGTGCTAAGCCGTCTTTGGAGCTGCGTTTAGCGAGAGGTTTGCACAGCAGGCATGGAACATAAGGGAAGGACTCGATCGGAATTTGGTGGAAATTAGCGAAACTGCAAACGTAGCTTACTGCAGCTTTAAAAAGGGCAAATATAAGCCTTCCCAAGCATAAGCACAACAAGTAAAGATGCAAACTATGCCCAAACTGGCCTTGTGTGTGTGTACATACACTTACTGTACCAGGAAACAAAAGCTAAAATTCTAAACTCTGGTCTTATATTCATCTTTTTGATCTCAAACACAAATGTCTCCAGTCTACAGCAAAAATTATTTCATTGGCCTTGCTGTTCCAATAGTTTCGGAGGGGAATGTATTAATAATCCTATTACTAATACTAATAGGCGTAGGAAATAAAGTAGCTTTCTCACAGTGCCACTGAAAATAATTAAAATAACATGATACCCATCACTACCCTTATGCTCAGCTCAGATTCTGATTGGTTAATACTTTTTCACATCATAGCAGCTGGTAACCAACAAACAGGTCATTATATAAACTAAGGGATGCATTCCTTTGATGTTTGGGCGGTTAACTATTTAGGAATCATTAAAAAAAATCACAATTTTTAGGGGAAAAAAAGTCAATTTTTGCAAAAAAAATATATGATTTGCCATATATATATATATATATATGGCAAATCATGTTTTTTGTTTTGTTTTATATATATATATATAAACAACCAGCTGCATTGTACAGTATAAGTGTTATGTTAACCACCAGGTATCTGGAACAGTCATAAAATATTCCAGTGTTGTTCAAACCCAAAATCCCCCCAAGCTACGCCTCTGGTTTCTTCTTTTCTTTTTTTTTCTATACACTTTTCCACCCCTCCTTATCCTTCTTTTTCTTCCTGCAAACACATACAGTATTTCCTTTGGAATATGAATCAAAGACTGTGCTTTTTTTTTTTTTTAATTTTTTTTTATGCACATACATTTTTTATCCGATTGATGCAATCATATTACGAACGTAATCAATTTTTCAGCATACAGAGTATCCAAAATCAGAAAATAATCTTAAAACGCCTATCCCACTTCTGTCTTCACGGGTGAATTGAAAATCATCCCATCTCATCTCATCTCCCTTGTGTTTATTCACGCTTTCCCCTTTCCAGCTGTAAATCCATTGATCATAGTCGTCTTCTACTTCAATTGAGTATGCTAGAAAGTAGCTCAGGCCTAGAAGAGAATGTCTTTTTCTTATATATTACATTCTTTATTCAGAGTTATACAGCACTGTATCATCAGCACAGCTGCTACCTTCATCCGACGCACGTTTCTTGCCTTGTGAGATTTAAAGAATATACTTCTATGATGCATCAGTGAGTAGTTAAATTGTAAAAAATAAAATAAATAAATAAATAAATAAATAAATAAATAACAAAAACAAAAAAAGTCAAGCAACCGTGTGTGATTTTGAATGTCTTGTTGTAGTCAATTCTGCTGTTTTGGAATTCGTAATGTTTTGTGTTCTATTAGGAAGTCATGTATACTATCCAGGGTGTCCCTGCCTTGTGTCCTGAGTTCCCTGGGATAGGCTCCAGTCCCCCCGCAACCCTGTGTAGGATAAGCGGTATGGAAAATGGATGGATGGATGGATATGAAGACATGTGATCATTACAGACACCACTAGAGAAACCATTTTCTTTTTCCTTTCCCATGCAATATACGCTGAACAATAATACCACATAAACAATAAGTATGTACAAAGTGTTAGGGGATCGATTCTGTGTCCTATAAATATGATTGGACGGCTGTGGATCAGGTGGTAGAACGGGTCGTCCACTAATAGTAGGGTTGGCTGTTCGATTCCCAGCCCACGTGACTCCACATGCTGAAGTGTCCTTGGGCGAGACACTGAACCCCAAGTTGCTCCCGATGGCAAGTTAGCGCCTTGAATGGCAGCTCTGCTACCATTGGTGTGTGTGAGTGTGTGAGTGTGTGTGTGAATGGGTGAATGAGACACAGTGTAAAGCTCTTTGTAGAACCGCTAAGGTTAAAAAAGCGCTATATAAGTGCAGAACATTTACCAATATGCATAGCAGTGCTGCCATGCAAGGCGCTAACTTGGCATCGGGAGCAACTTGGGGTTCAGTGTCTCACCCAAGGACACTTCGATATATGGAGTCACGTGGGCCGGGAATCGAACCGCCAACCCTACGATTAGTGGACAACCCGCTCTACCACCTGATCCACAGCCGCCCAAAAGTTACGAGTAAAAGATTGAAAATGAATGCATAGAGAAAAAAAAGAGCTCAGGGAACATGAGTAACAGGGAGGGTGAGAGGATTTATGAGATTTGCTGAGTGTTCGGGTTCCTGGTTCGATTTAAGCTTGGGTTACTATCTCTGTGGAGTTTCACATGCTCTCTGTGTGTTTGTGTAGGTTCCCTCTGGGTTCTCAGGTTTCATCCCATTTTCCTAAAATATGCTAGTAGGTAAGTGTGTGCATGGAGCCCGGCATCCCACCTCGCACCTAGTGTTCCCGAGATTCACCACGACCCTGATCAGGATGAAACGGTTACTAAACGTGAATAAATGAATTAATTTCTCCAATGAAAGGACACAATAAGTGTGGAGAAAGATGAATGTACAACACCACAAAATAAATCTGACTCGAGTTTTGCTAGGCAGTGAAAAAGAATGAGACAGAAATGCTAATGAGCGCAGGCCCTGATGTGATATATTTCCTGATAAAAGTAAAGCTGCTCTATGAATCGCAAAATCAATAACCACAGGGAACTTGTGCATTGTTAAACCTTTTCAAAAGAATTTACAGATCACCTCCAGAGAGAGAGAGAGAGAGAGAGAGAGAGAGAGACTGTTCTGTACTGTAATGCTGTAGATAAAAGGGTCATGTTGCCTCACCCTCGGGGATGTAATGCGTCATTAAAAGTTTCAAGTTATAGGGTTCTGGAAATCAGCAGAATGTAATGTATCAAGGTGTTCTTTAGAAAGCACAATACAAAATCTGCTGCAATTATGAAAAGCCGAGGGATACAGAGAAAAAAAGAAATTATGCACCGACTATCTTAAAAGTAACCTAATATGTACGGTTCACTCATAAGCCTATAGTTTACATTAAGCTCTAAGGTGGCAATTTGAGTTTCACAATTGGTAGAAACTGTTCCTATGATTATTAATCACAGTTTTTATGTGTTGTATGTCCATCCATCCATCTTCTATACCACTTTATCCTTTTCAGGGTCATGGGGAACCTGGAGACTATCCCAGGGAGCATCGGGCATGAGGCAGGGTACACCCTGCTCAGGGTGCCAATTCATCGCAGGACACAAATCACATACACATTCACACACCCATTCATACACTACGGACACTTTGGACATGCCAATCAGCCTACCATGCATGTCTTTGGACTGGGGGAGGAAACCGGAGTACCCGGAGGAAACCCCCGCAGCACGGGGAGAACATGCAAACTCCGCACACACAGGGCCACGGTGGGAATCGAACCCCCGACCCTGGCGGTGTGAGGCGAACGTGCTCACCACCAAGTCACCGTGCGCCCGGTGTGTTGTATGTATGATCTCATTAATGTGAAGCGTAATGAATGTAAAGTGCATTTCCTTACACGAAATCTCAGAGCAACCGACATGAAAAAAGTCCCAAAGAACGAGCTTCCTGATAAAGCAAATGATCTGAGCTTATAAAATGAAGTCAGTTCTGCATAACATGATGTACTGTAATAACTGTGACATAGGAAAAACTGACTGGTGGCTGCACCAAAACTGGACAGTTTGGAAAAATGTCACCTGGTCTTTTCCCAATCTTCAGCCGTCCAGTTTGGGCGAGTCTGTGCCCAGTTTAGCCTCAGATCCTTCTTCCTGGCTCACAGGAGTAGAACCTGATGTGGCCTTCTGCTGTTTTAGCTCATCCACTTCAAGTCTTGCTGCGTTGTTGCATTCTGTGATGCTTTTCTGTTCACCACGGTTGTAAAGAGTGGTTATCGGAGTTACCATAGCCTTCCTGTCAGCTCAAATGAGTCTGGCCATTCTCATATGCCACTGCCATACACTGGATGACATACCTCCCCCCCCACCCCAACACCAGCACCACCACCACCATTCTACAGTATGTAAAGTCCAGAAACTGATCAGCAGATTCTGAAATACTCAAACCAGCCTGTCTGGCAAGAACCACCATACCACTGTTAAAATGAAAACGGCCAGCAATTGCATCATTCTAGTAAATGTTTAAGGGCTTGGTAGTAAATGTAAACCCATATATAGTTACTAAGTACTGTTATAGAAAACAGCAACCCGACTCCCACGGTTCATAGCTGAAACATTGGCCACTGACTTTAGAAGATAGAAGATAAACACCAAGCCATTGTTTTCTACCTAACTAGTTTGGCATATTCTATTATACCAAGTTAGCTACCATTTTATTTCGAGTCAGTTAGGATCCTGGGCAACCAAATCCGGGAACTGGGCAAATACACTGGAGCATTTACTTGCGCATGCTAGTTAATGCATTTATAATTTGTCCACCCCTGTGTCGTGCCATTTTCTGAGAGTGTGGAAATAACAGATGGCAGGAGATAAGTAAAAGCTTCCACATCGAGCCTTCAGTGAATCCGTATTTGCTCACTCAGGCTTTGCTTGTTCATTCAGCAAGTTTGTAACTATCTATCCCTGAGAAGATCCTCATTAGCCGCACTGTGTCAGCACTTATCACACTGCAGCAGAATCCCTGCAACAACTGTTTATTAACCAGAAATCGGTCACTCTGTTAATCATTAAAACTCAAAGCCGGATCAACCGAGTCTGCTTTCTTTCCAGTACATTAAGCCAGCAATCCCAAATGCAGGGCATTATAGTAATAAAGACACGAATTGGTCACCTATAGAATAATAAATAAAGATCAATTTTGCAATCACATAACGCACAGGTACGTTTACTCCTACATAAGGTATGATTAGCATGTAATACTGTAGGTCAGTGAGGCTAGATTGGGTTGGCTATTATTTCTCCTTCAAGTAGAGGTAAGAATTTTGAATAAGTGTCGCTCCTTGACCTGAACTTTAGATGCTGTCTAGCTGTATTCGCGCACAAACAATTTTGCAAGGATGATTGGGTTTCTGATTTATTCTGAGCAAGAGCAGCCCATACTGATCTGAAGACAGATGTTAGACAGATGCATTGATACAAACTAAAGTAGGGTGGCAATAAGGGTTGCTATCTGCGAACTCTTTTTTTTTTAAATAAGTAAACCATAGATAAAGCAAAAAAAAAAATAGTGTAGCAAAAAATGCATCAATCAGTTACCTTCAATTAACAGGCTACAAATGAAATTTCCAGCTTCAGCACTTTTTCGGCTACACTGTTAATGACGAAAGTAAAATTTTTAATTGTGTACCATATTACACTATTTAAGGATGAACCAACGCTAAAAAATGCACTTGTTTGGATTTGGATGAGCTGGCGGCTCAGCTCAAACTGTTGTTTCTGAAACTGAGAGCGCGCAGCATGGAAGCTCCTTATAGCTGAATGATGGATGGAGGATGCGATGTATCTGGCAGTGTCTGGGAGGATTTTAAACCATATTCCACATGTCTGGTTCAGTCTCTCTGGCTCTAACCTAGATAAGTGGGACTAGATAGTGATGTCCAACTTGCAGCTCTGAAATTGTTCTTTCACACAGTGTTGGACATGGCAAAAGGATTTTTTTTTTTTTTTTTTTTTTTTTTTAGGGGTTTTATCTTTAAAGGAAAATAAAACAAAGTAAGTGCAGGAGGAATTCCTTTGGGATCAGGATAAAAAAAAACCAAAAACAAAATCCACAGGTGTCTCGAGGGTACCTCTTTTAATCTCTCACAAAGTGATGTCAGAGTGTTAACGGTTCATTAAAGCGAAAAAGTGTGTGTGTGTGGGGCGTAGTTTTGTGCGCTGTATCTAGTCTGAAATATTTTCAAGCAGCTCCCATATCCGTGACTAGTCTACATACCCACAACAAATCAATGTATTAGTCAACTAGTCTATGCAACCGCTTGTGTCTAATTTATTAGGTGTCCAAATATTAGCAGACATATCACTGACCGGAATTATAATAAGGAAGATACTTAAAGTCAGTCCGTACAGGATTCCACAGAGTTTGTGATAGCTGTGGCTAAAAAAAAATACTCGATTTTGCTGCAGATTTTTTTCAAAATTTGCGATGCAACTTGTGTAGGTTTTTTTTTTTTTTTTTTTTTTTCCTGGCAAAATATCTGAATTGGCGAAATTGCAATTGCACGGAATTTTTAGCAGTGATGTTTGTTGGTGAATGAGACCTTTTAGCTGTACGCGTGCTCCTCAACGCACATGAATCGAAGAGGGCCTTGGTTGAATATGCATTGTGATGATCACATGAGAGGTCTTGGCTGAAACGTGCGGTAATTTAGAAAAATCGCAAGCTCGTCTGATAATTGTGGCGTTTCCTTGATTTCGTGTTCATTTCTGTGATCGCAAAGTCGCTAAATCCTGGAGGGACTGTAAAGTAGGCCAAGATGTATGTATTTGAAGCAGCACTAACCAGTTGTTGCTACCAGTCTTCCTTCACTTGTACCGAGTTGTGGCAGTGAAACATGGGACACATTTTTGATTGCTTTGCCCGTATCAGTGTGCTCTATTGGATACACACTTGAACCGGTTGTTTTCATGGCGCTTAGCCTTTTTTTTTCTTCCCATCTCCAGTATTCAGAGTGCATTTTCGTCAAGGAAACCTGTTGCACTTTAGCTGATGGCTCTCGGGTAGCTGAGAGTACTTCCATAGCTCTCTCCACCACAGCGTGTTTTTCTTTCTTTTTTTTTCTTCTTCTTCTTCCCCTGGCTCTGTCTGTGCTTTCAACACGGCCATGAACTGTTCTCTCAGTCATGATCTGAACGTAGAGAAACAAACCACTTGGACATCTTTTAAGATGGTAAATGTTATTCAATTTTCAGCAATCATATCAGGATTTTTTTTTTTTTTTTTTGGCACACCATTACAATGTCTGTATAACAGTGGGGATGATGGAGGTCACATATGTAACATCGTTATCACACACAACCACTGGATTGAAGTACATTTCTTGTGTAGCTAGTAGATATGTACCTTCCGTTGAAGTTTATTATTCATATGAGTGAAATATTTAATTAACCATTACCATTAGCTCTGGAAGCAAGACAGGAAAAAGTCACCTCGGATGGAACGACAGTCCATCACAAAGCACTATTCACACTCATTCACGTGACAATTCAGCATCGCCAATTCACCTACGTGCATGCTTTTGGACAGGGAGGTAACCAGGGAATCTGGAGGAAACCCAGGTGAACCCAGAGAAAACATATGAAATGCCACACAGACCATAACCCAAGCTTAGGATCAAAATATGTGAGGCAGCAACACATCTGTAGTAGGTACATTAGTCAAGTTTGGAAAAGAAGAAGAATTTAAAAAGTTATTTGAAATGATAAATAAATAAGAATATATATATATATATATATATATATATATATATATATATATATATATATATATATATATATATATATATATATATAAAGAAAGAAAGAAATTAAAGAAAAGACTCTGGTTCAAGTGCGCCAACTGAAAATGAAGTTGAATCTTTGTGCTCCTGCCAATTAACCAGCAAATCTGGACCAAAAACAAAGAAACATAAAATTATACATGGCCCGTGTTATCAAAGAAAAGAGCTCCAAATTGGATTCTGCTGATAACTCGATGCTTTTTAAAACAAAACAAAAAAAATAAATAAAAACACCCAAATTAGCGGAAATGTAGCATTGTTAGTAACTGGAGGCATTTAAGAGGTCAATAACTGTAATTTCAGTAATTAAACTATAATCACATTAACATGGCCAGAAAACAAGATGATTATGTGGATATAAGAGAATTGCTGAGCTCACAATGAACAGGCCTGGAAGAACGCACATCAGCAGAGAATGTTGTTCTGCAGTACTTATCAGAACATATCCAAGGACTTGCTGAAAGACTGAATGCTATACTATTCTATATCATCCAAACACTGGCAACTGAACTAGATGGGAGATTATTAACCGAGATAAATATCTTGTCTGAGTCAAGATGACGCTTTTCTTCGCAAGCGACACTGAAACATCTACAACTGCTGAGCCAACTGCTGTTGTTTGCGTCGTTGACTAATGTCTAACTGTTTAGTGCAACACTGTAAGGTAAACATTCAAACAGTATTACATTTACATATTTGCAGCTGAAGTACACCTGCCAATCATGTGGCAGCAGCACAACGCACAAAATCATGTAGATACAGGTCAAGAGCTTCAGCTAATGTTCACATTAAACATCAGAATGGGGAAAAATGGGATCTCTGTGACTTTAACAATGGCATGGTTGTTGGTACCAGATGGGCTGGGTTGAGAATTTCAGACTCTACTGATCTCCTGGGATTTTTCACACACACTCTCTCCAGAGTTTATACAGAATGGTGCAAAAAAATGAAAAAATAAAATAAAATAACCTAGGGTGTGTGCCGAGGGTCTGCAGGCTGAAAAACTTTGACAATGAGAGAGATCACAGGAGAATGACCAGACTGGTCAGAGCTGACAGGAAGTCTGTAGTAACTCAAATAAGCACTCTTTACGACCGTGGTGAGCAGAAAAGCATCTCAGAATATGCACAACACATCAAAGCTTGAGGTGGAGGTCAGCCAAGAACAAGAATCTGAGGCTGTCATGGGAACAGACCCAAACTAGAACGTTAAAAACTGGTAAAAAAGACAAGGTGAAGTCTTCAATTTTCCAGTTTGGTTGAGTCTGTGCCCATGATCGCCTCAGATTCCTTTTCTTCGCTGACAGAAAGGGAACCCGGTGTGGTCTTCTGCTGTTGTAGCTCATCCACCTCAAGCTTTGATGTTTTGTGCGTTCTGAGATGCTTTTCTGCTCACCACGGTTGTAAAGAGTGATTATTTCAGTTGCTATATCCTTTCTCTGCAAGTGATAAAGGTTATTCCAACCCCCAAGTAGCAACACATGCTATTCTCTCTACTTTTTTTTTTTCTTAAATCTCTGTCTTCTGCCTCATGAATCTGCACTCAAGAATGATTCTTTTTTTTTTTTTTTTTTTTTAAACGTTCTTACGTCATCTGTCCTGAAGATATTTTCATGTCAGAAAACCTACAATGCACTGCCACTCAAAGAAATTCCTTCCAGAAATGTTAAACAAACATCTTCATGCAGAAAATCTACACCACACTTCAGATACCTTGGAGTAAACATCTCTGAGGACCTGACCTGTACTCATCACGCTCAAGTTCAGGTGAATCAATCCAGGACCTGCAGAGTCCTGCAGAGATTGGTGCGCTTATCTGGAGCACATCTCCGGGTCTGCTCTCCATTCTCTGCACAACATTTACACCAGGTAGTACAAGAGCTGCTAAAATCATCAGGGACTCCACCCACCCCAGTTATTGTGTGTTCAGCCTGCTGCAATCAACCAAGCGCTTCCGAAGTCTGATGGATAAAACTGAGAGGTTCGGGAAGCGCTTCTTCCCTCAGGCCATCTGACTCTACAACATGGACATGTCCTCCATAAAGATCCCTTAGGAATACATAAGGACGGTCTCTCGGCACTCCACTGACAATCCGCACACTGCACTTTGCACATTGTATTGTTACTACACATAACATACTGCATATTTTGTACATCCCTTCTCGCACATTCCTGTACATATATTTCATATCTTATTTCTTATTCATTTCTGATTTTTAAAACATTTTCATTTAGTATTTAATACACAGTCTAAAGAGGAGTAGGCCAGGGTTTTCATTTCACTTCAAGTTATATACTGTCTATAATTGTGCATGTGACAAGTAAAAATCCTGGTTATTTATTTGACCTCGTTAATTAGGAACATATTTTTTTAATTAGTTTGTTATTAGACTTGTTTTCCGTTGAGCATCTGCCATAGACGTCCCTGCGAATGAGCCGTTACTATAAAAACAATACTGTATTAACAGAAGTGCTTCAATATAAACTTGTGATTTGCCCCGCAGCCGGAACTGCTGTCAGAACTGCTGTTAAATTATTCAACACCTTCCGACCAATCAGAATCTAGAGCTGTGGTATAAAGTTAATTATTCAACGGTACATGACATTGAAAATGCAAAGAGTGTAAAAATAAGGGACAAAAATATATAAGGTTCTACACACGGGTGTGACGAAACCCTTCTCTAATTAGCACTGCTGTGAAGAAATGTGTGGATATTAAAAGTACAGTTCTGTCTTGCTGATACAAGAAGACGATGGCGGACGGACGGAGGATTAAAAAAAAAAAAAAGACAGACAGAGACAGAAGCTGAGAATATGAGATGGCAAATATAGCTCCGAGGAATCTAAGCATATAACTGGCTTAGAGTTCATGAAGGAAGATGTTTGCGGTGAAATGTTTCGTGCCTTTGATTAGAGTACCACAACTCCGAATAATTAAAAGTCAGGAAGGTTGTGGAGAAGCGTACACTGCGAGACGACGTTCAACAGCTTTGTGCTTGGTGGCTTGTCTAACACACTGTTCCAATTATGCTGTAGAAGGGGGACGGTTATCGCTAATCCTCTGTTGCTATGCTAATCGTAAAGCCGCATGTCACAAACAAGAAGTGGAGAGGCGATGTGACATCAGAGGACACTTTTATCATGCGAGGTGGAATATTTATGCCTGTGCTGGATTAAAAATTGCAATAAAGACGTTGTGAGATGTGAATTGAGAGAGACAGACAGACAGAGAGAGAGAGAGAGAGACAGAGAGAGAGACAGGGAGAGAGACAGACAGAGAGAGAGAGAGACAGACAGACAGAGAGAGACAGAGAGACAGAGAGACAGAGAGAGAGAGACAGGGAGAGAGACAGACAGAGAGAGAGAGACAGAGAGAGAGAGAGAGACAGACAGACAAACATAGAGAGAGGGAGACAGACAGAGAGAGAGAGACAGGGATAGAGACAGGGAGAGAGACAGACAGACAGAGAGAGAGACAGAGAGACACACACACAGAGAGAGAGAGAGAGACCGAGAGACAGAGAGAGACACCAGTGCCAGACTCATGCTCTGTGACAAAGGAGCAGCCATGTCATTCTTTCAGACAAATAAAAAGAGACGACCTTTACACCTAGGTGAAGAAGTGATGGGATGAATTTTAAACTGTGAACTGCTCTGATTGCTATGATGCAAGAATAAGCACCAAGCACAGCGAAGAATGAACTGCTGCCACTTCACTGGCTTAATTAACTCCCACATGAGAGACACATCATTCTCAGCATGAACCTCTCTCTCTCTCTCTCTCTCTCTCTCTCTCATTTCCTTTATCTCTTGTGTACAATTAGACCTCCTCATCAGCTTGGAGACCAGAGGCCATATTTAAAAGGTATGGAAAAAGTAGTTCCATACGGAAAGCTGTAAGAAACACAGAGCACTAAAAGCAGCTTCTATACCTGCGAAACATTAGAAGTAACCTCTAGAAGTAATTCATTCGAATTTTTATGTGACTAAAACCAAATCGAAACCTAACTAGCTGCTGCCGTTTACCACCACAAACAACACTGTGTGAACACTGGAGGAATTAAAAGGAAAACTCCACACTGATCCACATTCAGCATGTTTATTATTGAAATATTTCTGATGTGCGTAGTGACTCTGGTGCTAATTTGTTTGCTTGGGGTTGTATTTTTGTTATTCCTGTGAGACGTTTGCAATGGTGCGTCACTCAGACATTACTAGCATGGTTAGAATGATGTTTAAGAGTAGGAAAAAACATCCAATAATCTCAAACATCTCACATTTTGCTTCCCCCCCCAACACTATTTTCATGAGAAATCCAGTGTAGATGTAATGGAGAGGTTGGTGAAACTGTTGGACTAAAAGTACAACTAAAAGTTAAAATTGTGCGTTCAAGTCCTGCTGGGAAGTATTTCTGAGTTGGGAAGTCGTAATTATGATGTCAGGGGCGTTCAAGTCACTTCGGTTAGAGCAAGATGGCGTCGTACCTTCTCTTAATTAACTGCAAAAAAAAAAAAAAAAAAAAAAAAACACAGCAAGTTTTCTTTAACTCTACATCTAGAAAATGAACAAAATGTACATCTGGTGTGTTTTTTGCTTTTTTTTGCTTTTTTTTAAAAATGTTTTTAAAATCAATTTATGAAGCCACTGTAAACTTTATCGCTATGTATCATATCAGAATTGTACAGTGCTATCATATTTTGTGCAGGAAATTGTTTTGTCGTAAATAAAAAAGCCTGACAATAACTTGCTGCATATACCAAACACATCCATCCATCCATCCATCCATCCATCCATCTTCTATACTGCTTATCCTTTTCAGGGTCACGGGGAACCTGGAGCCTATCCCAGGGAGCATCGGGCACAAGGCGGGGTACACCCTGGACAGGGTGCCAATCACATACACACTCACACACCCATTCATACACTACGGACACTTTGGACATGCCAATCAGCCTACCAGGCATGTCTTTGGACTCGGGGAGGAAACCGGAGTACCCGGAGGAAACCCCCGCAGCACGGGAAGAACATGCAAACTCCGCACACACACAGGGCCACGGTGGGAATCGAACCCCCGACCCTGGAGGTGTGAGGCGAACGTGCTTACCAAACACATAATAACTGAAATCAGCTTCCGAGATGAATAAACATTCAGTTTCAACAAATTTACCGTCAATTACAGACATTGTATCCATCGATTCCACCATGTTGTCTTACTGACACGCCCCCAACTCGGAAAATCCAGAGTGTCCCCACTCGTAATTACGACTTTGTGGTGGCGTTCGTGTGCATTCGACCCGTAAATACGATCTTTCCGACATGACTTGAACACTCCGTGTACAGATGAGGAGGTGAGCGAGCTGGGCAGACTAAAGTACTAAAGCACTGCCGCATCACTCTCTTAAGAAGTAGCTAAACTAAAGAAATCCACGTGAAGAAAACCAATAGACGAAAGCAAAATATGACCAACACTATTGTGTATTTTTCAATAAAAGACATTCTTTTGAGAAAACCGGTCATTTATTTGCACAACCTGAAAAACCGAATAGACCACGAGCTGAAAAAATGTTCTGTTTCTTCCACACACATATGAGTCACTGATAGCCGTCATTAATATTAACAGTAATACTCCTAACTATTAATATTACAGAGATATCCTCATCCTACCTTTAATACCTTCTCGGTTTCATGCATATTAGGGTTATGCAGACTGTTTTTTTTTGTTGTTGTTGCAGCTGATGCATTCTGGGATGTGCAGTAATTGTAGAATGATACGTTTTTTTTTGTTAACCCAGTTCTATTTTTGTTCCTTGACCTCCTTTGTCAATTCCTGTAGGCTTTCAGAACAAAGCAAGGAACATTAAGGAACCGAAAAACAAAAGCTAATTCTGCTGAATGATTTACAAGCTGGTTTGTCAAGAAAACGTATTTGCATGCACATGCTGTACGAGGGCTAATTTCCCACGATGTGAGATCATTTTAAATGGAAACGCTGTCAGTCCATCAGCTTTTTCTCCTTTCTCTCTCTGTCTCCAGAAGAGAGCAGGTATTGTTTCCACACAGCATGCCCAAAACACCCACAATCCAAAGCTTTTTGGTGTATATAAGTGTGTGTGTGTGCGCATGTGTGTGTGTGTAGTGTGACTGGTCTTAGTATGCAATTGCCAAACCGTATGCTTTGTTGAACATTCGTTCATTTACAAATGACTTGTATACGCTAGAAACTGGTATGCACATATATCTGGGGTTTTACCGTAAAGACCACATGCTTGAGACGGAACAACAGATGAGTCCTTGCGCCCAGAGTTCCCCGGGATAGGCTCCAGGTAACCCCATGACCCTGTGTAGGATAAGTGGAATAGAAAATGGATGGATGGATGGATGAGTATTGAGATATGGACGAAGGGGGCCAGGCTTCCATGAGGTGAATGAAACCACCTGCGCAACTGTCAATCATTCCAGATTCACTCATCTAACATTTTAACTATGGGGGGGAAATAGAGAAGACTGCTCTTTTATGAGTGAGAACTCACATTAGTGTAAATTGCAGAGCTCCTACTCAAATGCATAAAGGTATTCAGGTATGAAGTAGTAAAATCTCACCTCTTTAACCTCCGATTCAGCTTGAACCTCCTTCGCAGCTTCATCAACGAGGCATAATTAAATGTCAGGGCCAAATCTTTCCATTTCTCAGTTAGTTGAAACCGCAGATGAAATGCCACATAAATGTTTCATGATCATTCTTTAAACAACCACTTTGAAAAGGTTTCTTTAAAAGCATACGCTAAGAACAACCCAAAAAGGTTCGATGTGTTGCTGCTGCTTTTATGTCTTTAGTGTGAGCGCATATCCTACATCATCCTGCTTCAGGCTTTATTCAGATGGGATCAGGGTTAAAAAGATGAATAAATAAATAAATAAATAAAGATTGCATGCTGATGAAGGCTTGAAGCTGAAACATTTGGGTGATCATAGAATTTTTTCTTCGGTAAAGAGCAGCTCTAGAGGGCTCACGGGCATGTGGTGAACTGGGATGTTTGGATGATGTTGCCCCACCACTCTCACGCATTCACCCGGGTTTCCTGATGGTGAAGTGGCTGACTGCCTTCTGTCCCAGGGCACCCTCATGTCTGTGTTACCTTCAGGCTCTGCCTTTTATTTATGCTGTCCTATGCCTCTTTTCCCCGCAGGAACTTTCCCTGTGAACTAAGCACTTTGGGAGGTACTCTGTGTTTCCACTACAGAGAGGGTCTAAATTAAGTTCCGGGTAAAATATTTATCCCTCACAAAAACTAACCCTAACCCTAATTTTCCTGATCTTCATGGCACTTTAGACCACGATGGAAATGCAGACAACAAAGGTCTGGAGGAACCAAACAGTCCCTTGAAAAAAAAGTTCTTGGGACTAATATTTCAGAGTAATTTAGATGGAAGAGTCCCTGTCTGCACTCACGTAAACTACACTGTGCTTAACCATTATGAGACAATAAGCATACCGAATACTCTTTCCCTCTCTCTTTCTGTCGAGCTACACATGATACTCCCGAGATACCAGTGACCCCGTCCCCTTCTGCTCTCCGGACCTGCCCGATCCATCCTGATGCCCTACTTCTGTTCTCATCAACTGGAAGTCTCATGCTGCTGCTGATGATGGCGAAACATGGTGCAGCCTGAAGATCATTAAGATTACCGAGGATTGTAAGACTTAAAAACCATAAAAATGGCTTCGGACCTCAATTCATATCAGCATCTATGCTATAACGGTTTAGAACTACATTCGCTTTGATAGCTTTAGGACTGCAATTGCCACAAACAGTTTTGCAATCAAGCCTCCATTAGTGAACAGTGGAGAAGTTCAACAAAACTGACTCCATGTAAAAACTGTAATACATTTCCTGGTTACACAATTGCACTATTTGACCATGTGGTATTAGGACATTTATCGAAGGGATTTATTTATTTATAATCATACTATCCGTGTCACCCAGATGAGGACGGGTTCCCTTTTAAGTCTGGTTCCTCTCAAGGGTTCGTCCTCATATCGTCTCAGAGTTTTTCCTCGCCACCGTCGCCTCTGGGATGCTCATTAGGGGTAAATTCATACGTTTAAAAGCTACATCCTAAATGTGTATATTTCTGTAAGGCTGCTTTTGTCCATTGTTAAAAGCACTATACAAATAAAACTGAATCGAATTGAATCATTCCTGATAAGGTAAACAACTGAACCGAGCTACATGTGTGCAGACTATTTATTTTATACTATTTTAACCAGTTTATGCACCTATTGGAAACAACCATGATAGAGCACTGTGTTAAACCTGTTCTTAAATTACTTTCCTATAACAACATGCTCTGTTGCGTTTTATTCCTTACTTATCTTAATTATTGCCCCCCCCCTCCATATCAGTCTAATCCAGATAAGAATTGGTACAAAGCAGCTGTGTTTTGTTAAGTACAGGACGATGGTGAGTTCAGCAGTCGTAGCTCTTGTATGAAATTAGACAGAATTGCAAGGCCTACAGTGTTAGATTGAAGCTGTTCTGCTGTGTGAGAAAGTCTGAGAATGAGATGTACACGGTGTAGGCAAGTTGAGCAGAAGATCTCCCGGGGCTTCATTAGCTATTATTCATGTTATGCGACACACACACACACACACACACAGAGAGAGAGAGAGAGAGAGATGGAGAGATGGAGGGAGAGAGTGTGTGTGAGAGAGGGAGAGAGTGTGTGTGTGTGAGAGAAAGAGAGAGTGAGAGAGTGTGTGTGGGAGAGAAAGAGAGAGTGAGAGAGTGTGTGTGGGAGAGAAAGAGAGACAGAAAGAGAGAGAGAGGGAGAGAGTGTGTGAGAGAGAGACAGAGAGAAAGAGAGAGAAAGAAAGAGTGTGTGTGAGAGAGAAAGAGAGAGTGAGAGAGTGTGTGTGGAAGAGAAAGAGAGACAGAGAAAGAGAGAGAGAGGGAGAGAGTGTGTGAGAGAGAGGGAGAGAGTGTGTGAGAGAGAGGGAGAGAGTATGTGAGAGAGAGAAAGAGAGAGAGAAAGAGATGGAGAGAGTGTGTGAGAGAGAGACAGAGAGAAAGAGAGAGAAAGAAAGAGTGTGTGTGAGAAAGAAAGAGAGAGTGAGAGAGTGTGTGTGGGAGAGAAAGAGAGACAGAGAAAGAGAGAGAGAGGGAGAGAGTGTGTGAGAGAGAGGGAGAGAGTGTGTGAGAGAGAGGGAGAGAGTGTGTGAGAGAGAGGGAGAGAGTATGTGAGAGAGAGAAAGAGAGAGAAAGAAAGAGTGTGTGTGAGAGAGGGAGAGAGTGTGTGTGAGAGAGAAAGAGAGAGTGAGAGAGTGTGTGTGGGAGAGAAAGAGAGACAGAGAAAGAGAGAGAGAGGGAGAGTGTGTGAGAGAGAGAAAGAGAGAGAGAAAGAGATGGAGAGAGTGTGTGAGAGAGAGACAGAGAGAAAGAGAGAGAGAGGGAGAGAGTGTGTGTGAGAGAGACAGAGAGAGAGAGAGAGAGAGAGAGAGATGGAGAAAAAGATGAAGAAAAACGCACTGGCTGTGTAAAAGATTGAAAGAGACAGAAGGTGAAAGGATGTAAATGAGTAAAAATGTGGTAGGTGAGAGCAGATGTGAGAAGATAATGATAGATGGAAGGGCACATACAGAGACAGATGGAGACGAGGTGAGAAAAACTGATTGAAATGGACAACAAAAAATGCAAATGAGTGGAGGATGTGGCAAACGGAAAAGCATTTCACTCTCCCTCATTTTCCCTCTCGGGTTCTATGATGTGACAAAGACCTTCATATTTTCAACTCTCAGATCAAACCTTCTGCCTCTATCTACCCTGACCAATCCTGTTCACGTCCTCACTGGCTCAGCCAATCAGCTGGAGCCTGTATGCCATTCTGAACGTGTAGGAAAGTCAGTGCCAGAGCAGATGCACTTCTGAAATTTGAACATAGCAAAAACAAATCCCATTGGCATGCCCGAGTCTGGGTTAGTGCCGAAAGCTCATTAAGCACAGACAAAGGAAGCGGGTTTATAGAATGAGCTGGACATGTGAGCAAGTGCTAACTTTCATTTGTTACTCTTAATAGGCTCTGTTTCACAAAACAGGTTACATCAGGGTGCAGGAAAGGCATCAAAGGAAATAAATAGGTTGATGAAGTTTTACAAAAAAATTTTAAAAAAAAAACATTAAAAAAATTGCAATAAGCGCAGACTTTCTCCAGGGTGAAATCCAATGTACAAGTACTCTCACTCTCTCTCGCTCTCTCGCTCTCTCTCAGTCAACACAACGTTCCAAGAAGTTTCATTTCGACACTTTCTGAAAATGTGATGCAGTGTGAATGCAGTCTGAATTTAAACAAGACACAATATGCTGTAGGAAGACAAGAGCACCCCCTGCCCCCCACCCCCGCCCCCCTTTTCCTCATCACGCATGTCTAATGTGCTGACCGTCCAAAACAAACCGAGAAAGTGCAACCGGGGGATTCTGAAGGCTCATTCACGCGTCATGAATCTTATCTTGAAAGCCTTCATGTCTCGTGTCTATTACTATATTAGCTTTAAAGATTATAAAAAAAGGTTGGCCTGGGAATGCTTTCGTGTCCTTTATAGATGCCCTTTAGAGTCAATGAGCCGACTCGTTTTCAGAGACGCCAGGCTGGAGACGTTGACGGGGTAAGGTTCGAGCAGTCTGGACCAGTGTGGGGTTCTGTTAAGGACTCAAAATGCCTGGTGTCAGAACCAGGGGCTCTTTACTGTTGAACCATAGCTGAAGAATTTGTTCCTGGGAACAACCAAGAAATCGAAATGGACACACACACACACACACACCATACTGTAGCTGATAGCACCCCTATGCTTGAGTTTATGAAGTAGTATAAAATTTGTAGTTGCACCAAGTAGCACAGTTTCAACTTAGCCATAAATTATAACTTAAATATACTTAAATATTAGAATATACTCTCTATATCGAAACACGTGAACAGGATTATACAACTGCAAATAGGCTGCATAGAGAGATCCTTCCCCGATATCAGATATTGGTAAGGCAAATATTTAAAAAAAATGAATTTATATATAAGTAACATAATATAGATTCCTTATTTTTCATTGCTACAGGTAGTTGTAGTTGCTTTGTACTCTTAACTTGTGTTACTTCAAGGCAGGATGCAAGTGCGTATACTCGGGGTGAATCCAATACCTGTAGTCATAATCCACAACATAGATCAAATTATAAACAGGCAAACCCAAAGCAAATACATCCAGAAACTTAAAATGAAGAATACGCGAGGATCAAAAACAGGAAACGGGTCAACATGCAAACAAGGCTTGGCCTTAAAATAACACATGCATGATAAGACTTTGCAATGAGACAAACAAACAGGAGGGTATAAATAAACAAACTAATCAAGACAAAAACACATGGACACAAGCAAGAAATTACCCCACATCAGGACAGGACAGATGGCAACAACAACGGCAACGAAAAAAGCACAAACAGTGAACATCATGCTGGGAAAATCTGCATGTGCTGAAGGGATTAGTAATGTTACTGAAATGTTGTTAAAATGGGATCCCAGGCAGCATTAAAGAACAAGTGTACACCAGAATAAATGACAAATACAAGCCGTATCGGTGTTGTGCATACATGCTTCAAATGGTGAATGAAGAACTCATGCAAGCTCATGTGTGGAATATTACGTGAAATAACAGAGCTTGACAAACAGTCTCTATTTTAAACCACACAATGAGCACAAGGCATTAGATGTCTCACATGTTCCTGTGTCCATTAGAGCAGCCATTAGAGAGTGCACTTGTGTTGTGCAGGTAATCTAAAGGGACAGTAATGCTTTACAATCGCAGTGGTATATTCCGTTTTGCATAATTTTAATTGCATAATTATTCATTTAGCTTGTTTGATTTCTACCGTCATGCTAGGTTTGTTTTTATTTAGTGGAGGGATGGTTTTGTTTTTGTTAAACAAAGCATTTAGTTGAATGATTCTGTTTATTTAGTTAATATTCTCCCCATCATTTTACTTAAGGTGGACTAGTCCATCAGAGGCAGGATTTCTGGGAGCTGCTAAAAAGACCAGCCCTGTGACCATCCCAATTGGCCGACTTATGCGATGTACTAAAAGTACGTACTGTTATTGTGAAGAAAAAGTGCATACTTTTGAGCGTGTAGAAAAAGAGTATGCAATTACTAGGACATACTGACACGTCGTGTAACGGAAGAGAGAACACTGTATTAGCTGAAAAAGTGACCACAGACAAATACTTGACCATCCAGGTAACTTTGGGATACTAATTTCAGCATACTATGTAGTGCGGATAGTATTCCCATTATAATGGGTTTGTTATTTGAAAGGAAGGATGTGGTGTAAACTTTCTAAGTCCTCTTGTTCTAGAACCTCAGCTGTGTCAGGAATATTATGGTGGGTTTTTTTTCAGTATCATTTGCTTCAATTGCTTATTTCATGTCTGGTTACTTGTGTAAATAGTAAACCACTGTAAATAATACTAGGGCACACGGTGGTTTAGTGTTTAGCACGTTCGCCTCACACCTCCAGGGTCGGGCCCTGGAGGCCCTGTGTGTGCGGAGTTTTCATGTTCTCCCCGTGCTGCGGGGGTTTCCTCCGGGTACTCCGGTTTCCTCCCCCAGTCCAAAGACATGGTAGGCTGATTGGCATGTCCAAAGTGTCCGTAGTGTGTGAGTGTGTGTGTGATTGTGCCCTGCGATGGATTGGCACCCTGTCCAGGGTGTACCCTGCCTTGTGCTCCCTGGGATAGGCTCCAGCTTTCTCCGTGACCCTGAAAAGGATAAAGCGGTATAGAGGATGGATGGATGGATGTAAATAATACTGTCTTGTCTTTATAGGATTGAGCAGTTTTGAGTTTATTAAACATGGCACTCTCTGAACCTCTACACTGGCGTGTTCCCTTCTGTAAAATGGACCTTGGATACGATTACCTTTAAACAGTCTCTTACAGCATGGACACTGTAGTCTTCAGAGTGGGAGAGTCTGAATGCTGGGGAAGCCCTATCCTGATGATACATCTTAAAAGAACCGGTACATTTCTATAGACAAGTACAACAAGTACGTTGGAGTTGATATTTCTGTGTAGGCTGTTTGTTTTGAAGATGTTACATCTAGAGCATTAATGGTTCAGTATCAAACTCCCACAAAGCTTTACATCTGCCCATGTTATTCTGATTCCATTTCCATTTCCAGGAACCCGATTCCGCAGAACATCAGAACACGACACAGTGAGAAAGTCTTTCCACTCTAACACATTAATTAAGTATAGCTCAGCGTATAGGGCAGTGTATTATGGATGTGAGTAGACAAAGAGAGACAGGGATGTGTGGGAGGACAAGGCTAATGCTTCTACTTATATATTATGGATTTCTCAACTGCTTTTTTTTCACACCTCACTTTTTAATGGAGACTCATTTTTCCAATACAGAACTCAAAAACCATTTAGTTTTTCATGCTTTTCACACATTTGATGTTGCGGTCATGCAGGACGTTAAGCAAAAACTTCAAATGGAAGCCTGTGGATATCCATTTTAGGCTACAGCTAGGTTGTTAGAGCATGTCCTGTCAAAATAATCAACATAATCAAAACAATCTAAATAATCCAGGGAATGAAAATCTGGTTTCTTAATTTTAGACTTCTGACTACATTTTTCTGGCCCAGAAAGAAGCTCCACCCCCATTCGGAATCCATTCTCATTCACTCCGCTAATTGTTGTAGTTTCCAAAGAGGGTTCGGAAAACGAGAAGGTGTGCCAATATTTTCAGTGCAATTATAATACATGGCAGGTGGCAGTGCTCTAAATATTACAAACCGCCCCCTTCAAAAGCCACAAATGAATAATTAATGTCAAGCAGACTATGTATAAAGAATACAACCGAAGGATAAAACGAAAGCCAGACCTTTAGTACACACAATCAATTTCTCTAAATAGGAAAAGGCTCTGAGAGAGGAGATGGAATTTCATCGCTTTAGAAAGAAGCGTTTGGGGGGATTTGCAGCCGCGTTGTGGGGAATGTCTAAGAAATATAACACTGCAGACAAATTCCAGCTCCATCAGAGACACTGTAAGAGAAAGCCCGTAAGACATGAGGAGATTTTATTTTTCCATTGCTGAGACCCTGCGGCTTCCGATTTCTCGCCTTTCTCAGTCCTCACCGAACCTTTTCACAAGTTTCCCTCTCGCTGATCTGTGATTGATGCTTGCTCATACTTTTCAAGTAAGACATCTCGTTTCAGGTTTTCAGCAGGTATGTGAAATGAATACAACCGGATGGAAACGTTCAGAAGTTTTTAGCTGGAGTCTGAGAGAAACGCTGACGTAGTTTATTGACGTTTACATACACTCATCACGAACAGGAACGTCATGGCAATATTGGGCTTTCAATAATTTCCTTGAACTGTTCTATATACATCTTTAATAAAAATAATAATATATATATATTTTTAAAAAACAAGAATTTGTTTAATAAGTTTTCATTTATTTGGGGTTTTCTGTAGTCAACACAAGATCAGAATTATACATATAGGGTCAAAAATATACATACACCACACCTAATATTTAGTTGAATGTTCCTTTTGGTAGCCATCAACCAGCTTCTGGCAGAATTCTGGTTGGATATTTGACCACACTTTTTTGGCAGAATTGGTAAAGTTCAATGACATTTGTTGGTTTCCTGGCTCTGACTCGACTTTTAAGCACAAATTTTCGATAGGGTTGAGATCAGGACTTTGGGAAGGCCATTCCGAAAGCTTAATGTTAGCCTGCTTTATCCACTCCACATCCAACTCTGATGTGTGTTTGGGGTCAATGTCCTGTTGGAACACCCAATTGTGTCCAATTTCAACCGTCTGGTTGATGGTTTGAGATTATGCTGAATAATTCTAGTCCTCTTTCTTTATTATTCCGTCCACTTTGTGCAATGCACCAGTTCCACTGGCAGCAAAACAGCCACGGAGCATAATGCTACCACCACCATGCTTAACAGTTGGTACAGTGTTCTTTACTTCTCCAAACATACCTCTGGTCATTGTGGCCAAACAACTCAATCTTTGTCTCATCTGACCATAAAACTTTCCTCCAGAAGACTTTCTCTTTGTTCATATGGACTTGAAGGTGTCGATTTTGGAGTAGGGGCTTCTTTCTTGGACAGCTTTTCAGTCCATGGCGATGTAAAACTTGCTTGACTGTAGACAGTGACACTGATGTTCCAGCAGCTTCCAGTTCATGGCAGGCCTGTGCCTTGGTGCTTCGTGGGTTTTTCCTGACCATCCGAATCAATTTCCTCTCAGCTGAGGGCGTGACAGTTTGGGTCTTCTTCCAGACCTTGACAAAGTGGCTACACTTCGTAATAACTTGTACTTACGTGCAATTGTTTGAACCGATGATCTTGGAATCTGCAATTGTTTAGAAATGGCTCCAAGAGACATTCCTGACTTGTGTAAATCCACTATCCTCTTTTTCAGATCTGCACTGTGCTCCTTGGACTTTCCCATAGTACTGTGTGTTGGTCAATCCAACGAGTGCTGTCACACAAACCCTTTTTATGTCGGCACAGAAAAGCTGCCAGCTGTAGTCAATCATGATCACTAACAGGAAATTAAGAGGCCTTGGTCTTGGCAAATTAAAGGACCTTTTGGACCTCTCAGCACCACTGCATTAATAATCTAAGTGTTTGTATGTATATTTTTGACCCTGTAGGTATAATTTTATTAATAATCCTGTGTTGATTACAGAAAACCCCAAATGAATTAAAACTTGAGAACCAAATTCTTGTTTTTTTTTTTGTTTTGTTTTTTTTGTAGGTAAACATCAGACCGCAACTGTTTTTTGCGGCATTGGGAACTGCATGTTTATGTGGAGTAATAAGACATGACTAACTAAGGAATTAAACACTTGAGGGGTGTAATGTTATATGAAAATAATCAATTTGTGGTATGGTGTGGAATGATGCAAAACGGAGATACCCTTACCACCCCAAAGTTGATTATTTTTCCATAACCACATGTCCTGAAGTGTTTTATTCCTTTTATACCACAGCAATTTGCTAATGATTACATTTTTAATTTATTAAAGAATGACACATTATACGTATTTACAGTTACTTAAAGTCCCCATTGAAGTTTTGTGGCTTTTCGTATGGATATGTTAGCCTTAAGGTTATCCATAAGCTAGGGTGCTCCAAAACAATGACAACATTCGCGTTTAGAATATACATGCATTCAAAATTTACAGTCTCTCTCTACCACCAATAGGGATCAACAATTTCGATGACATCATTCTGCACTTCAGCACCTCATCAGATTTTCTGTCTAAGCACATGTTAATCTGATATGTCCCGGCCCCAACGTTATAAACATCACCTTGTTGAAGCTGCCATTGTTGGGCGACTGGCTGTTTAAAAAGTGGGAGGAGCCGCTCGATATGTCCCGCCCTGACTTTCTGTTTATGCGAACGCACTACATATTTCAAGGCACTTCACAGGGACTTTAATAGTTGTTGTGTAGAATCCACAAAACAAGCTAGATCCTGTTACGACTGACATTATTGTCAGGAATTCTTCATACATTTATCTGGACATCTTGTTTTACTTCCTGGTTATATCTCCGCCTCCCTCCCTCATTTCCTTTACATACGCTGCTGATTCAGACTCTCACTCATTACACTGTATTGAAATTTCCAAGTTCTCACACGAGAGATTTTGTCATTTATCATGCTTTTTTTGTCATTTGGATTCAACCCTTTTCCTCCTTACCCTCTACGAACAGTCAGATATATCAACTATAAACATTCATTCTGTCTCTTAAAATTAATAATATTTAAAAAAAAAAAAAAAAAAAATCTCAAGTAAACATCTCCTCACAGAAAACGTTGCCATATCAACAGTTACACACATTTTTAAAATTCATGTTCATGTTGAGCGACTATAACTAACGTACTATAAGTAAGACAAATCCTGGAAACACTTTTTAACACACTCTATTCGTCCCAGTACTATTAGCAGTCATACCGTTTCTCCACTGTGTGCCCCACAGATCAGACCTACATCTACCACGGTGGTGCATTTGACACACAGACTTTCCAGTCTAATAAAATGCTAGAGCTCAACAGTGAAATGAAACACTGAATGCAACCCAGGCCTCCTCACTCGACATCAGTACCTGACCTCACTAATGCTCCTGTGGCTGAATGAACAAAAAATCCCCACAGCCGCACCACTCCAAAATCTAGTGAAAAGCCTTCCCAGAAGAATGGAGGTTATTATTACAGCAAAAGGCACTAAGTCTGAAATGGGATGTTCAATAGGCACATATGGGCATGATGGTCCTGCTGAAAGTCCACTGATATTAGGGAATACTGTTGCCATGAAGAGGGGTACTTGTTCTGCAACAATGTATATGCAGGTGGTACGGGTCAAAATAACATCCACACACAGAAGAACATTGCCCGGATCATCATACTGCCTCCGTCGGCTTGCCTTCTTCCCATAGTGCATCCTGGTGCCATCTCTTCCCCAGGTAAGCGACACACATGCTGTTAAAGAAAACATGACTAGGCCACCTTCTAACATTGTGCCATGGTCCAGTTCTGATGCTCACGTGCCCATTGTAGTCACTTTTGGCAGTGCACAGTGGTCAGCATGGGCACTCTGACTGGTTTTCAGTTACGCAGCCCCACATAAAGCAAGCTGCAATACACTGTGTGTTCTGACACCTTTCTATCACAGCCAGCATGAACTTTTTCAGCAATTTGTGCTACAGTAGCTCTTCTATGGAATTGGACCAGAAAAGAGCTATGAAGAGACCATAGAGAGACCATAGAAGAGCTTTGCTCCTCACTCGCATCAATGAGCCTTGGGCAAAGGTTGTCCTTCCTTGGACCAGTTTTGGTAGGTACTAACCACTGCATACCGGGAACACCCCACAAGACCTGCTGTGCGCTGACCCAGTCGTCTAGCCATCACAATTTGGCCCTTGTCAACGTTGCACAGATCCTTACAATTGCTCATTTTTCCTGCTTCCAACACATCAACTTCGAGCACTTGCTGTCTAATATAACCCATATCTTGACAGGTGCCATTGTAACGAGAGAGTCAATGTTATTCACGTCACCTGTCAGTGGTTTTAACGTTATGGTTGATCGGTATATAGCAGGGGTGTGGGTGCAGATTTTCATTCCAACCAAGCAGAAGCCACACCAGAGTCTTTTGAAAGCCAAGATCAACTGATTAAACAGGTGGAATCAGGTGTGGCTCCTGCTCGGTTGGAATGAAAACCTGCACCCACACCGGCCCTTTCCGGATAAGATTGGACACCCCTGGTATATAGTCTAGTAATACTTGATGAAATTCTCCACAATAAATTGTTTCATGCCCCTGAGGCAATTTATATGGAAGGAAAAAACAAATGACACGGACCAACAAAATCCAACCAATCAGGGCAAGGACATGATTCTATTATTTGCCTGTCAATCATGCTGCTTTGTCAGGTCAAATATTACACCCTAGGTATTTACGCCGAAACAGTTAATGCTGTAGAGAGAACAACACAGGGTCGGTTTCAAAACAGCTCATTTCCTCCAAAGTCAATGACTATACCCTTAGGCTCAAATAGGTAAACAATACTTATTGACAAGAGCTGTAGAGCGAAGTGTGTGCGCATATCAGAATTACAGTCGGAGGTGTTTTTATGGTGGAGAGTCGCATAGTCACTGTAGTGCAATATTCCGTCTGTGTATGAAATACAACTGTGTTACTCACTGCCTCATGACTCAAGGTGAACTTGCTGGAACGAGCATGCTATATTATCAAACTATATTAGCAAATCGTCTCTCTCTCTCTCTCTCTCTCTCTCTCTCATATACACACACACACAACTTTTAGCCAACTGCAACCGTGAATTTACAACAATTAAATATCCCAGTAGATGAATTTATTTAGGAAGCAAATAACCCGAGTTCATCTGTGGGAGGAAAACAACAAGAGCTGCTTGTTTAAATACTCCAAACGAGAAAGAAATCGAAAAACAGACAGACTGAGAGCCAGATGTACATACACGAGGAGGCGCAGAACAAAACACGACTTGATGTGGCCACAAAATGCACTCCGGGTGCATGGGAAATGATCTTTCAGTCTACCAAGGCTGTAGATAATAATGCAAACTGTGCCTGGGACACAGCTACTAAATGAAGTGCAAATTGCGATATAAATGCCGCAGTGAAGTGCTGCAAACGGTCAACCGTCAGAATGCTCAGGACTGAAAAGCAAATACGCTGTTCAGACTCACACCCAAAACCAGATGCCAAGATTGAGTAGGTTAATATAATCAGCTGTATTTACTCTGTGATGCTCTCGGTGTTGCAGTGCGCACGGTTCTAAAATTGCATTTCTAGACACATAAATCACTTTATTCATACACAAGAAGGTTTTTGTTTTGTTTTTTTTGTCTCAGAGAAGCTAGTCTAATTACACCTCAAAACAGGTGCAAACAGCTTGCCACATCTGGCCCAGAGAAGGACAGAGAGGAAAAAATGACTTTTGTGACAGTGAATGAAATCATGGCAGTACTAAAAGCTCTTCGATGACCTTCACTTCACTAATCCCTGTACATTTCATAAAACGAAATGTCATTGTGCGTTGTTTTACACAGCACACGGCTAGTAGGCTTGTACGGTTACTGTTTTTATTGCATCAGGAAGACGATAAGACGATACTCTGATTAAGAAACTAGCATGTAAACAGAGATTATCGATGATCTTAATCCGATTAAAGTCACACTCGAAGTAATCACAAAGGGAATTAAGACGTGTGGAGTATTCCTGCTTTAGTCGCATTATCGACGTGCGTTACAGACATGTACACACCTTAATCACACTATTAACGTCGTGTGAGAGTTTTCACCGCATTGTGCGACAGGACATGGACACACACGGCAGCGCTCAACCGTTTGACGGCAAACAAGAGAGCACGACTGCGTCCCAAACCACGTACTTACCTACTATATAGTAGGACAGATACATGAATTTCATCTACTATATAGTAGGCAAGTACGTGGTTTGGGACGCAGCCCACGGCTTCAAGCAGTCGTCTATTTGCACGTACAGCATGACAAATAATTAACTGCACTTGAAGCTTTCGTAAAATTATAAATGAAACACCCAAAACTGTATACGGTACCATAACGAAGACCAACTGTATGTCGATACGTGAAATTCTGGAGGGGACGTCGGACGGCGTGGCGCGGTGACGTAATGACGTGTGCCGTTAATCCATCTACGTTCTATTACATGTAAAACAGGAAACATGAAAGGAGTTTTCTAAAAGCCACTCATGTAAACACCTTAATCAGGATATTGTCTTATTCAGAATAAGGTCAGTAATTAGATTACTGCTGTACATGTAAACGCAGTCTAGGTCGTTAGAGTCAAACAGACCGCAGATACAATGTCAAATAAATCATTTTCAGAGCTGCAACACTGATAACATGTCACTTAGATTTCTAGATTAGTTGGCTGAGAGTACGTCCGCCATTTTTTGTTTCGAGCTGAGAGGCTTCAGAAAATATGATGCCATTTCCAGTAAGGAAACATAGTGAGTACTGATGCGTCTTGGTTTTTGTGGTGCATTGTGGGATTGTTTTAGGGAGCGAATGTTACAGTGCACTGGAATGATTTCGCGATGGAGACAGCCCTTAAAATGGCCGACTCCCTGATGAGTGCCCTGACTACTGAACTAGGGAGCTGACTGAGACACACACACACACACACACACACACACACACACCTCATATTGATCAGTGTAGATCGTTACAAAAATACGCAGGCGCAAGCTGTCAAAGATCCTGACTGTCAAAGTAAATTCAGATGATTCACAATGATTAGTCTTCTCTTTAATAAACTATTAAACTAATTATCCAGCTTAATGCATCAGACTGAAATTTTATTCCAATCGCCCTTAATCACGTAACTGCACTTTAAATGTCAATTAAGTTAATGGGATGTATTATACTGAACACACACACACACACACACACACATACACACACACAAACACACTGCGTCTAGGGTTTATAACCTGACTTGTCTCTCCAACTGACTGTTATTAAACACAGCAGTGTCCCACAGGTCTAATATCAGGAGAGATTATAGGGCAAAGAGACAGGAGTGTGTGCGTGTGCGTATGTGTGTGTGTGTGTGTGTGCGTATGTGTGCGTATGTGTGTGTGTGTGTGTGTGAGTGAGAGAGAGAGAGCAAAAGAGAGAGAGACCTTGCATGTTGGAAATAATTAACATGAACGATGCTCCTGAAAGCCGATTAAAGTTGCAAACACTGCAGAACACAGTGCAACCTGCAGAGACTCTTCCAGAGGGGTAAAAGATTGGCTCAGGCAAGATGAAACACACACACACACACACACACACACACACACACACACACACAGAGACTGCACAGTAGGTTATGAGGTGCAAAGTAAATCTTTTTTCTGACCCTGTTAATTTAGCATTCTAAGACTGTTAGGACCTCGGATCATCCCCCCCCCCCCCCCCCCACACACACACACACACACAGGGCCTTTGAGGTGGTTGCCAGGGATACTTGGAGATTGCCGGTAATTTGGACAGAACCAGCAGGGCAGTGTCACATCCTCTCAGTGGGATCACAGTGAAAGAGAGAGAGAGAGAGAGATGAAGAAAGATTACAGAATTATAGTTCACTTAAAATATACATCTTTTTTTTAATGTTGACAGTGTTTTGTATTCTTTAGGGGTACAAATAAGTTTGTCATACAGTCTACTCATACTGTGAGAACAAATTGTATTTAAAAAAAAAAAAAAAAAAAAAAAAAAAAAACCTTTGGTGAAGAAAACAAACCCTTCACGATATCTAGTCAAGTCAAGAACACTCTGGAGGAGGAAGGCGTTTCATCGTCAAAGTCTACAAGCAAGAGACACCTTCATGAATGTAAATACAGAGGGTTTACCTCAAGAGGCAAACCACTGGTACATGCAAGAACAGAAAGGCCAGATTAGACTTTACTAAAAAGCTAAGAATAATAATAATAATAATAATAAAAAAAACATGCCTGACCACTTCTGATGAATGATTAACTTGTACTAGAATGATGGGAAGAGAAGAGTATGGAGAAGTAAAGGACTCATGAGCCAAAGCATATCACATCATCTGTCAGACATGGTGGAGGAAGTGTTATGGCATGGGCATGGACGGCTGCCAATGGGACTGAGTCACTGGTGTTTATTGATGATGTGACCGCAGATAGAAGTAACAGGATGAATTTTGAAGTGCACAGAACTATACTTTCTACTCAGATTCATTAGCAAACTAAACTCAATGTCCAGCAAATACCTTAACATGTAAATATTTGTATTAACATAAAAAGATTCAGCAACCGAGACATAAACTGAACAAGTTTCACAGACATTTGACGGACAGAAATGGAATAATGAGTCCCTGAACAAATTTTGGGGGTGGGACATATGAAAAGTAAGTATCTGGTGTGGCCCCCAGCTAATTTAAGTACTACAGTGCATCTCATTCTCATGGACTGCACCAGATTTATGAGTTCTTGCTGTGAGATGTTCCTCCACTCTTCCACCATGGCATTTACAAGTTCTCGATCATGTCTGGGGGACACACACGGTTACACGTGGTTTGCCACTGCAAGGACGATCCGCTCTCCTTCCTGTCTCCCTGTAGCACTGTCTTAGGCATCTTACATTACAGACATTGCAGTTTATTGCTCTGGACACATCTGCAGTCCTCATGCCTCCCTGCAGCAGGTCTGTGGCATGTTCACGCAGGTGAGCAGGAACCCTAGGCATCTTTATTCTGGTGTTTTTCAGTAGAAAGGTCTCTTTAGTGTCCTAACTTATTGTAACTGTGACCTCAATCACCTACCTCCTGTAAACTGTTCGTGTCTTAAGGACTGTTCCACAGGTTCATGTGCAGTAAATGTTTACGGTTCATTGAAAAAATGTGAAAAACATCGTGTAAACAATTTCCGATAATGATCTGTAAAGATTATTTGGATTTTACAAAATTATCTTTAAAGCACAGTCACCTGAACAAGGGACTTTTCTAAATAGTTTATTACCAAACCTTAGATTAACATGTTCCCAGAAGTTAGATGAATTTTCTTAGGTTTAAATAAAATAAAAAGCTAAATAATTGAGCATTTCTTTGACTGGAATTGTCTATAATGTTCATTTCAAACTCAACTCAATTTATTTATATAGCGCATTTAAAAACAAAAGAGTTGACCAAAGTGCCTCACAAGCAGGAAATCGAAAACCAGTAAAATACACACACACACACACACACACACACACACACACACACACACATCAAAGGCCTAGATGAAATATAAAGACTTAGGAGAGCTGTAATATAATGTGGAGCAAAGTTACATACTGCTTTAAAAACAAGTAATAAAATATTAAAATCAATCCTGAATTGAAGATCCCTGAATTCAGCCAGTGAAGAGATGATAACACAGGATTAATATGCTCCCTTTTTTTGCCAGTCAGTAGCCTGGCTGCAGCTTTCTGCACAAGCTGTAGGTCCTGATAGAGAGAGACCTAGTCGACCTAGTAGGACCTAGTAAGACCCAATAAGACCTAGTAAACCTAGTAGACCTAGTAAGACCTAGTAAGACCTAGTAGACCTAGTAAGACCTAGTAGACCTAGTAGGACCTAGTAAGACCTAGTAGACCTAGTATGACCTAGTAAGACCTAGTAGACCTAGTATGACCTAGTAAGACCTAGTCGACCTAGTAAGACCTAGTATGACCTAGTGGACCTAGTATGACCTAGTATGACCTAGTAAGACCTAGTCGACCTAGTAAGACCTAGTAAGACCTAGTAGACCTAGTAAGACCTAGTAGACCTAGTAGACCTAGTAAGACCTAGTATGACCTAGTAAGACCTAGTCGACCTAGTAAGACCTAGTATGACCTAGGAAGACCTAGTCGACCTAGTATGACCTAGTAAGACCTAGTAAGACCTAGTCGACCTAGTAGACCTAGTAGACCTAGTAAGGCCTAGTAAGACCTAGTAGACCTAGTACGACCTAGTAAGACCTAGTAGACCTAGTATGACCTAGTAAGACCTAGTAAGACCTAGTAAGACCTAGTATGACCCAGTAAGACCTAGTAAACCTAGTAAGACCTAGTATGACCTAGTAAGACCTAGTCGACCTAGTATGACCTAGTAAGACCTAGTAAGACCTAGTATGACCTAGTAAGACCTAGTAAGACCCAGTAAGACCTAGTAAACCTCGTAGCCCTAGTAAGACCTAGTAGACCTAGTAGCCCTAGTAGACCTAGTAGACCTAGTAAGACCTAGTAAGACCTAGTAGACCTAGTACGACCTAGTAAGACCTAGTATGACCTAGTAAACCTAGTAAGACCTAGTATGACCTAGTAAGACCTAGTCGACCTAGTAAGACCTAGTAAGACCTAGTAAACCTAGTAGCCCTAGTAAGACCTAGTAGACCTAGTAAGACCTAGTAAGACCTAGTAGACCTAGTACGACCTAGTATGACCTAGTAAGACCTAGTCGACCTAGTAAGACCTAGTATGACCTAGTAAGACCTAGTATGACCTAGTAAGACCTAGTAAACCTAGTAGACCTAGTAAGACCTAGTAAACCTAGTAGACCTAGTAAACCTAGTAGACCTAGTAAGGCCTAGTAAGACCTAGTAGACCTAGTACGATCTAGTAAGACCTAGAAGACCTAGTATGAACTAGTAAGACCTAGTAAGACCTAGTATGACTCAGTAAGACCTAGTATGACCTAGTAAGACCTAGTCGACCTAGTAAGACCTAGTATGACCTAGTAAGACCTAGTCGACCTAGTAAGACCTAGTAAGACCTAGTAAACTTAGTAAGACCTACTATGACCTAGTAAGACCTAGTTGACCTAGTAAGACCTAGTATGACCTAGTAAGACCTAGTCGACCTAGTAAGACCCAGTAAGACCTAGTAAACCTAGTAAACCTAGTAAGGCCTAGTAAGACCTAGTAGACCTAGTAAACCTAGTAGACCTAGTATGACCTAGTAAACCTAGTAGACCTAGTAAGGCCTAGTAAGACCTAGTAGACCTAGTACGACCTAGTAAGACCTAGTAGACCTAGTACGACCTAGTAAGACCTAGTAGACCTAGTATGACCTAGTAAGACCTAGTATGACCTAATAAGACCTAGTAAGACCTAGTATGACCCAGTAAGACCTAGTAAACCTAGTAAGACCTAGTATGACCTAGTAAGACCTAGTCGACCTAGTATGACCTAGTAAGACCTAGTAAGACCTAGTATGACCTAGTAAGACCCAGTAAGACCTAGTAAACCTAGTAGCCCTAGTAAGACCTAGTAGCCCTAGTAAGACCTAGTAGACCTAGTAGACCTAGTAAGACCTAGTAAGACCTAGTAGACCTAGTACGACCTAGTATGACCTAGTATGACCTAGTACGACCTAGTAAACCTAGTAAGACCTAGTATGACCTAGTAAGACCTAGTCGACCTAGTATGACCTAGTAAGACCTAGTAAGACCTAGTAAGACCTAGTATGACCTAGTAAGACCTAGTAAGACCTAGTAGACCTAGTAAGACCTAGTAAGACCTAGTAAACCTAGTAGCCCTAGTAAGACCTAGTAGACATAGTAAGACCTAGTAAGACCTAGTAGACCTAGTACGACCTAGTATGACCTAGTAAGACCTAGTATGACCTAGTAAGACCTAGTTGACCTAGTAAGACCTAGTATGGCCTAGTATGACCTAGTATGACCTAGTAAGACCTAGTAGACCTAGTAAGACCTAGTAAACCTAGTAGACCTAGTAAGACCTAGTAGACCTAGTAGACCTAGTAAACCTAGTAGACCTAGTAAGGCCTAGTAAGACCTAGTAGACCTAGTACGATCTAGTAAGACCTAGAAGACCTAGTATGAACTAGTAAGACCTAGTAAGACCTAGTATGACCCAGTAAGACCTAGTATGACCTAGTAAGACCTAGTCGACCTAGTAAGACCTAGTAAGACCTAGTCGACCTAGTAAGACCTAGTCGACCTAGTAAGACCTACTATGACCTAGTAAGACCTAGTTGACCTAGTAAGACCTAGTATGACCTAGTCGACCTAGTAAGACCTAGTATGACCTAGTAAGACCTAGTCGACCTAGTAAGACCCAGTAAGACCTAGTAAACCTAGTAAACCTAGTAAGGCCTAGTAAGACCTAGTAGACCTAGTAAACCTAGTAGACCTAGTATGACCTAGTAAACCTAGTAGACCTAGTAAGGCCTAGTAAGACCTAGTAGACCTAGTACGACCTAGTAAGACCTAGTAGACCTAGTATGACCTAGTAAGACCTAGTATGACCCAGTAAGACCTAGTAAACCTAGTAAGACCTAGTATGACCTAGTAAGACCTAGTATTACTTAGTAAGACCTAGTCAACCTAGTAAGACCTAGTATGACCCAGTAAGACCTAGTATGACCTAGTAAACCTAGTATGACCTAGTTGACCTAGTAAGACCTAGTATGACCTAGTCGACCTAGTCAACCTTGTAAGACCTAGTACGACCTAGTAAGACCTCGTCGACCTAGTAAGACCTAGTCGACCTAGTAAGACCTAGTCGACCTAGTAAGACCTAGTAAACCTAGTAGACCTAGTAAGACCTCGTCGACCTAGTAAGACCTAGTAGACCTAGTAGACCTAGTAAGACCTAGTCGACCTAGTAAGACCTAGTAGACCTAGTAAGACCTAGTAAACCTAGTAGACCTAGTAAGACCTAGTAAACCTAGTAGACCTAGTAAGACCTAGTCGACCTAGTACGACCTAGTACGACCTAGTAAGACCTAGTAAACCTAGTAAGACCTAGTAAGACCTAGTCGACCTAGTAAGACCTAGTAAGACCTAGTCCAATCTGGATGTAAAAAAAAAAAAAAGCATGAATAATTAACTCAAAATTTTTAAAACTAAGAAAAGGTTTTAGCTTAGAAATCATCCTAAGCAGATGGAGTCTACGTTTAACAACAGAATTTATCTGAATATCAAACTAAGGCTTGAGTCAATTATAACACCAACATTTCTCACACTGTCTTTCACAGTTATCGCTAAAGGAGCAAGAATACTGGTTATCCTCTCAGTGTGCTTCGCTGGACCAAATATAATGATCTCTGCCTTTCATTTAGTTGAAGAAACTTGTCCGACAGCCAAATTTTAACATCTTCTAAACAGACTGTTTGTTCCCAATTTTCAGCCGGTCCCTAAAGTCCCTTACGAACTGTTGAGAAGACGTTAAACATTGGCTGTCTGACATTTTCTTCAACTAAATTAAAGAAATTCAGAAATTATTATAATTGGTGCACCAAAACACACAGAGAAGATAACCAGTATCATTGCTGCTTTAGTGATTTTTAGCGACTTTTAAAACTTTTCATTTACCTAAGTTGAAGCATGCCAGTAATTTCAACAATTCACTATTGACAAGTTTGTTTGTTTTCCTGAAGGCTCCATAAGAAAACCAATTATCCTTTTGTTACACTGGGATCACTTTTAAGACCACTTTTACTCAATTAAAAAAAAAGACAAAAATACTGAGTAAAACAGGAATGAGAGAGAGCAAGAGAGAGAGCGAGAGAGAGAGAGAAAGAGAGAGTGAGAGAGGGAAAGAGAGAGAGAATGGAAAGCATCCAGACACCAGACAGACATGCTCAGCGTTAAAGCTAGCTGAAGAACACAGAGAAGAAGTGAGACAGATACGTGAGAAGGTGAGACAGTGCTAATCTGTAAGCCCATGATCATTGAGCTGAAGAAAAGAACAATCTTTTCCTCTTCCTACTGCTGTCTCTGAAGAAAAGACAAGTGACAGGTGCATTATGGGTCGCCGTGGGTGGCACCATTGAAGACGAGAAGGGCGGAAAAGACTCAGTGATGATAGATGACACCTTCTGAAATAACTGCGGTCTCCCTCTGTCTAACTGCTTCTGCCAAGCAAATAAACAAACACAGATGGAAAGACTCAAAATGTTTTCCTAAAGCTCTGTACGTCTCATTTAGTCGCAGGAATCAGTTGATGTGACGCCGAAAGAAACGTTCTCAGCTTCAAGAGCTCCAGATCTCCTTTGGTAAAGATGAAACACCTACGCACTTTTAAATTAGGGTCTTCAAATATTTTACTGTCTCAACCTAATTGGTCAGCACAGATTTGTGAGAATTCACACGAGTCAAGATGTATGAAATGTTACAAATAGCTAATGTGTGAGGCACAGGATGGGAAGGAATGAGAAATTATGAGACATTATTATTATAGACAGGGTCGTGGGGGCATCTGGAGCCTATCCCAGGGAATGCCTAGACGGGGTGCCAACCCATCGAAAGGCACAATGGCACACACTCTGGACAATTTTGGAAATGCCAATAAACCTTTGCACTGCAGGAGGAAACCGGAGGACCTGGGGGAAACCCCCGAAGCACGGGGAGAACATGCAAACTTTGCACACACAGGCCGGAGGCAGGATTCGAACCCCCAACCACGGAGGTGCAAACCGGATTAATGAAATAATTATTTCTTGAAGTAATAATAAAAACGGGTGCACGGTGGCTTAGTGGTTAGCACGTTCGCCTCACACCTCCAGGGTCCGGGGTGCGAGTCCCGCCGGGGCCCTGTGTGTGCGGACTTTGCATGTTCTCCCCGTGCTGCGGGGGTTTCCTCCGGGTACTCCGGTTTCCTCCTCCAGTCCAAAGACATGCATGGTAGGTTGATTGGCGTGTCTAAAGTGTCCATAGTGTATCAATAGGTGTGTGAGTGTGTATGTGATTGTGCCCTGCGATGGACTGGCACCCTGTCCAGGGTGTACCCCGCCTTGTGCCCGATGCTCCCTGGGATAGGCTCCAGGTTTCCCCGTGACCCTGAAAAGGATAAAGCGGTATAGAAGATGGATGGATGGATGGATAATAATAAATAAAAACACAGCAGGATGAAATGGTGCAACGTTGCATATAAATAATATACATACAGCATTCGAAAGCCTAGAAGATGAACTATTGTGTTCTGTTAAACAGAGAGCGAGAAACCTTAAACAATTCACCTGCCTTCTCAACAGACTGACAGCTCAGTGCTTTCTCCTTGTCAAGTTCTACCAGCGAAAATCACTACAACACCTGAGTGAAATCCCAAACTGACAAAAACAGCAAAAATACTGAAAGCTCAGTGAACAGAAGAAAGAGTAGAGGTATAACAGTGCTATGATTCGTAATAGTGTTTTTAAGGGGAAAACCAATACAATCCTGCATGAAGTATAGACTTCACTAATACTCATCTAAGCTTTACGTAGCACACAACACTATCAGTATCTCTGCTGAAGCAGGATTAATGATGACAGCATCGATAGCAAAACAAAACCGGAACTTCTTTGACCACTCGAACTCTCAGGACCCGACGTACATTTCCCCGACCTCATAACGACGCGCCTTTCCACTAGTTTTACTCTAGTTACTGAATAAACTACAGTAGTAACTACTCAATAATATACTTTGTTGAACCCATTTACATCCATAATGCAAAAAAAAAAAAAGTATGAATCCATAAACATAAACAAAAGATATGTTTGATGCTATATTAAAATATACAGTATATGTAAAGGATAGATAGAAAAATAAATAAATCAAGTTCTAGATATAAATGCACCTGGTGTTATTATAAAAGACATCGACGTAGATTTATTAATTGTGGCAGTAAGGTGATGCTGGACGGGTCAGATTAAAATGATCAGAGAGACAATGTTAACAAAACCTGGCCATCTAAGCTATATAGGAACTAAAATATTCCTCAGGGCATGTTTGGTAGCAGTCTAATCCATATTTCATTGTGCTGACATCATAAATATTCTTACCACACACACACCTAAACCCACATATATACATACTAGGCCCATCTGGTCTACACAAGAGACATTTTCCTATTGTTCCAAAGACTCATTGTCCATCCATCTTCTACCGCTTACTCCTTCTTCAGGGTCACGGGGGAACCTGGAGCCAATCCCAAGGAGCATCGGGCACAAGGCACAAGGCGGGGTACACCCTGGACAGGGTGCCAGTCCTGGAATCGAACCCCGGACCCTGGAGGTGTGAGGCAAACGTGCTAACCACTAAGCCACCGTGCGCCCTAGACGCGTTGTCATGAACCTAATTAACATATAATACCCAAGGGAGAGCGACCTGGCTGGGGGTCCATCCTACCCTAATATAAACATTGTGTTTCTCCCATTTGGACCTCTTGTCATTATACAGTACATTTCAAAGAGGCTCAGAGGTATAAAAAGTTATGCATTATACAATGGCGAGAGATGCATTTATCATCATGCATCCTATGCCCGTGACTCTATCTTTCATTCGTACTCTACCATTCTCTTTGTGTATTTATCTTTTGTACAATCCATCCATCCATCTTCTATACCACTTATCCTTCCTTCAGGGCCATGGGAAACCTGGTCCTATCCCAGGCAGCATGGGGCACAAGGCGGGGTACACCCTGGACAGGGTGCCAATCCATCGCAGGGCACAATCACATACACATTCACACACCCATTCATACACTACGGACACTTTGGACATGCCAATCAGCCTACCATGCATGTCTTTGGACTGGGGGAGGAAACCGGAGTACCCGGAGGAAACCCCCGCAGCACGGGGAGAACATGCAAACTCCGCACACACAGGGCCACGGTGGGAATCAAACCCCCGACCCCGGAGGTGTGAGGTGAACGTGCTAACCACAAAGCCTCCGTCTTTTGTACAATAAACCCTTTTATTATTTCCACTAACTAAAAGACTATTCTTTGGAATCGGTTACATTAACATGTATTTTAAAAGTGGAGTCGGATAATTAATTAAATCTATTGGAGTGAAATGTTTACGTCATAGAGTTAAAACACACATTTAACCTTCGGCTGCACCTATTTCTGTCCTTGGCCATAGGATAGCAGTGGAATAAGATAATATTATCCCAGACAAAATGATTAAAGAACAATCGAATGGAAAAAAGCTACACAGCCTGAGCAAAGCCCTTTAAGATTGCTGTCGGTACAAATTGGTTCAATAATATGCAGATAGGAAGTTAACGGAACAACAAAATAACGTGGCTAATGTGACTGAGTAAGCTAGCAGTCACTCGAAAAGAGTCGCAGGAACAACAGTTACACAGAAAACAATTAACTTCACTGCAATCATCTCTATTCTTCTACCTCAAGCAAAACTCATCTGCCACAAAAGAAGCAAAGAGATGAATGTCTAAAAGCAGTTAGACAAATCGAACCTCTTTTGGAACAATGTACTCTGGTCAGAAACAAACCTTGAGGCAGATGAGCTACGACAGCTGAAGGAATCTGAAGCTACATTGGGCACAGGTTCACCAAAACAGGACAGTTGAAGATTGACCAGGTGAGGCGTTTCAAATCATGAAGAGTCTAATTTTGGTTTCTTGGTACAAAAAGCAGTTTTACATCTAGGTGCCCAGACGAACATATTAGGACTATAGTATGAGTACCAGTACAGTACCTACAGCATTAGATTCTGCACCCACTGTTTGGCCATTGATGCAGTACGTGCTGATCAGTATAAGTGTATGGGATGAATACAATCTGGACATGCTACATCCGCCATGTTGGCATTGCCAAAAAGAGCTGACGCACTGCCTTCCGCCATTATAGATTCGGAAAGCTCTTCCCTGCCTTTAGGGCTAATATCCACAATATCCACTGCTTTCCTACTGCAGAATCTCAGTGGGTCATCGAGGTAGTTCTCATGTCCTGTATTATGAATACTGAGACATACGGACACACTACTCCTTTGGCGTACTGCTTTTCGCCTACTGTATAATACGGTAGTATTGATACTCGGATGCAGCCCATGAATGACATTTAATTTGTTGAGGAAAAAAATGTATTTAATCATAGATTTCGAGTACAATTCAAATATAAATCAATGTTTGCTTCATTATCATTTCATTATGCTCATGGAAATAGGGCTGCTGAGAAGCATTTTTTTGTTTTAGTTTTCATCTTCACCTTTCAGAAAATATGGAGTTGAACAAAAAGGTCAGACCTTCCTTCAGTTTAATTGAGAAAGGGAAAGTTATCCATGTTTTCATTTTGTCTCGCTCGGGTTACTGTATTTCTCTATACACCGGAACATCCCAGTCTTCTATCTCACGGATTCAAATGGTCCAAAACGCTGCTGCTAGACTTTTAACTGGGGTGCATGAACGTGATCATATCACTCCGATTTTAGGGTCTTTAAATTCGTTGCAGTGTTATAGAATTGATTTTAAGATATTATTGTTTGTTTTTAAGTCATTAAATGGCCAGGCGCCTCTCTATCTGTCGGATCTGTTAAGCGTAAATAAGCCTATCAGATGTCTTGAATCTGCTGATCAGAACACCGTGTCCTGTCCTTTCCCAAATCAAGATTAAAGCTGAGAGGTGACCGTGCATTTGCGATTGCTCGTCCTTAGGCTCTGTTTACACTAGTGCATTTCCGTTTTAAAATGCATAACTGTTGCTACGGTTACGCCTGTCGCATACACGACTCCGGCGTTTTAAACCCTCGAAAACGGAGACTTTTGGAAACGCAGAAGACCCCGTTGTAGTTTGAAAACTCCGGGCTTGCGTTTCAGTGTAAACAGACCAAAACGAAGACTTTCGAAAACGAAGGCGTGGCTCCGCCCACATTCACTCCCTGATTGCGTCTTCTGGATCATCGCATATTCTCCCTGATTCGTCAAGCCCCTACCGTATCGTTAAGCTACCTCGATCGTATACACGACAACACAGAGACCGAACCGCAAGCTTTGCTGGCTTTGTCGTCATTCTTAACAGCCATTGTGCAATTAAATTCTGTATTTTATAATCCTGCAGCCGTCGACATGCGCAAGAGGCGAGCTACGGTTAGACCGATCGGCAACAAATCTCATTTCAAGCGGCGTAAGCCCTACATGGAATTCCGGCTTGGACCAGCAACCAACTTCCTGTTTACACTTGTATGCGCATTCCCAGTGTGCACGAATGGTCATGTGACATGCGTTTTCGGTCGTGTCATGCGGACGGAGATCGTTTCAGAAACACCAGCGTGGACGACGGTCGTTTTCATTTTAAAACAACAACGCACTAGTGTAAACAGGGCCTGAACAGCCAATGGAACAGCCTACCTCTGTCTGTCAGATCTGCCACCTCCTTGACATGAGTTCAAATATAAGTTAAAATCTCACCTTTTTACCTTGGCATTTAACTCATCATAAATTTCCAAAATTGTACCTGGCTTTGTACAACACAATGGTACTATTGTTGTGTTATATTTCAACTTTTGTTGTCGTTATTGGTGCTTTATAAATAAATACAGCAAATCAAATCAAGTACAGTATCTGTGAGTGGAGGCAATCAATGTAAGCCAGCGAACTGTTAGAAATAAGCCGCTTCTCTGATTTCTTGCACAGCCAACCAGGAGTGAATGCCATGTACCTACCTGATTTATGCTGCTTTCTTTTTCAGAGATTTTTCAGTTTGCCTGCTTTAAGCTTGGTTTCATTTGTTTTGATATTTTGGCCTCGCCCTTCTCCTTTGCTGAAACTTTTCTTTCTTTCCTTCTTTCTTTCTAGTTTTAATGAAAAAAAAAAAAACAGACCAGAAAGCCAAAATCTGCCTACCTAAGATCTTTTTCCTCCTCCCTCATAACTTCAGTCAGAATATCTATTCTCCAATACTGTATAAATATACTGAGTAAGAAAAAATAAAATAAATAAGTAATCCTTGACGGGGTTACACAGAGGTGCTACAGCTAATAAATCAGAAAACTACCCTGGACTTTTTTTTTTTATTTTATTTTTTTCTCAACAGAAAAAGAGGTGGGAAATGAAATTCACTTCAAGTGTTCCTTTCTCTTTTGTCGCAGTATAGACTATAGATTTAACAAAAGTTTATGAAGGTCCGTCTACATAAAATTTATCCTTACAAAAGGTCCGTATAGGCAACTAACCTGACTGATATTTACTGGTTAATGCTTAACCATTAATTACCAATAGGTCATGCGTTTTAATAAGACAAGTTGAAGTGGTTATGTTGTGTTTCGTTGCTGTGCTGTTGCACATGATCACCTTTGACTAGTGCGATGGACTAATAAATGTGTGTAATCACCTTTAAACAACGTTTTTAAACAAGCCATGTTGTCACATTACGAGCTGCCTCTAGAGAAATAAATTACATATTGCATGTGATTGTCCAAAACAATAGATCTGCAATAGAAAAAGTGATGGTTCTCTCTTGTTCTTTAAAAAACAAGATCTATCAGCAGGTTTTTATTTATTATATTATTTTTTCCACAGATATACATACAGTATTTGTCACACGCTTGGTTTGGTCTGCTGATTTATTTATTTTTTTGTCAGTTGACGACCCCGTGATCTAAGCCTTACCTAGTCTTAAATTCCTATTCCTTACCTACCTATTCTTAGCACAAAACAATATAAAATATTGTGTCCTCTAAAGAGTACATACTGGAGGTCGACCCGATTGATTGGTTTTGCTGATTAATCAACACCGATAACCGATTGCTGGAATCTGTTATCTGCAAAAATCCACACTGATAATTTTTCCCGGTTGCGTCCATTGTGGGAGTGGCTGAGAAGGGTCTGCTGTCATTATACAGTATGAGAGCGCCCTCTAGAGGTGAAATAAAAACTATCCCTGACTAATTTGTTGTGTTATTTGAAGTGTTTTTTAGAATTCATTTCGAATGTCTGTTTTTATAGTGTTTTTGGTTCTCATATATATATATATATATATATATATATATATATATATATATATATATATATATATATATATATATATATATATATATATATATATATATATATATATATATATATATATATATATAAAAAAGGGCGCACGGTGGCTTAGTGGTTAGCACATTCACCTCACACTTCCAGGGGGTTGGGGGTTCGATTCCCACCGTGGTCCTGTGTGTGCGGAGTTTGCATGTTCACCTTGTGCTGTGGGGGTTTCCTCTGGGTACTCCTGTTTCCTCCCCCAGTCCAAAGACTTGCATGGTAGACTGATTGGCATGTCTAAAGTGTCCGTAGTGTATGAATGGGTGTGTGAGTGTGTATGTGATTGTGCCCTGCGATGGGTTGGCACCCTGTCCAGGGTGTACCCCGCCTTGTGCCCGATGCTCCCTGGGATAGGCTCCAGGTTTCCCTGTGACCCAGAAGGAAGGATAATTGGTATAGAAGATGGATGTATATATATATATATATGTGTGTGTACTGTACTTTAAGTACTGTATTTTACTTTGAGTGTTATATTTTTGTTGATTTTTCGATTATCGACAGGTAACTTGATAGTTATTTATCTCGTTAGTTATTTATTAACTTAGTTATTGGTATTGATAAGATTCTGAAATCATTCGACCTCTAGTACATACAGTGCTTGACATCAAGGATGAATTGTATATCCATCTATGTCCTGCAGTCTCACAAAATGGTGACAGGTTTTGCTGTAAGCAAAGAGCCATTTAGGCTCATTTTCATCCAGCTATTTGGATCCTTTTAACAAGCAAGCCTGTCTGCTTATTCGTGTGAAACTGCTCCAAAGAAAACCACAATTTTACCTCTGTTTCTCTCCCTCTCCCTCTCTCTAATTCTACTTGTCATGCCCCATTGCAGTGTTAGTGTAATTAAATGCAGACTGATGCTTTTTTTTTTCCCCCCCAGTAACACTGGGTGTGACAAGCTCAGGACTGAGTTATTCAAACTCTGAGCTGCTACTAGATTTTTTTTTTCATAGTTCAGTGAGCACAGAGAAGGTTTCGTAGGTGTGTTATGCTTTGTGCTTTAACACACCTGATTTAAATAGTGTGGAAAAAAGCAACACTCTGCACCACTGCCAAACATGATACCATCATATGCAACACACACACATACACACTGCCAAGTGAGTGTTACTGCTGTGATAAGAATGAAGGGTAGAGGGGAGAAATGTACTGTATGAAGTATACCTTTATATCTTAGCTGATGAAATAGCTGAGCGTAGCTAGAAGGAACTTAATGAACTGGTACTTAACGAACACTCTAATGTCTGAATTTCCTGGACTACTAGAGCATGCTGAGCCTTGTTGCTGTTTAATCCCAGGAAAAAACTATTTTCCCCCACACAATTTTTCTCAACAATCTGGTCACCTGCCAATTCCTGCCCACCAGCCATCTACAACAGCTACCAAAGAGTGAATGCATGCTTCCTCCGAGACACATGAAACCAGCCAACTGCAACTTGTTTAACTGCTTCTCATGTTGCGCCGCAGGTCAGCGTAACTCGGATGAAAGTCCTACCTGCCCTCTTGCACATACATGAACTCACATGTGACACTGATCAAATCTCTCCCACCACAGCAAAATTGGCTCCCTTGGATTCTGGCCTTGGATGGCAGTGGCATCTTCAAGACTCGAACTTACATTCTTCCAACAACAGAATAAAGCTGCATGTAAATGTCTTCTTTACTCCGCGTTGTATAATGAAAACAAGAAGACCTTCTCTTTCATCTAGAGACCTGCAATGTGAAACCCCATCCATCCATCTTCTACCGCTTACTCCTTTTCAGGGTCACGGGGAACCTGGAGCCTATCCCAGGGAGCATCGGGCACAAGGCGGGGTACACCCTGGACAGGGTGCCAGTCAATCACATACACACTCACACACCCATTCATACACTGCGGACACACCAATCAGCCTACCATGCATGTCTTTGGACTGGGAGGAAACCCCCGCAGCACGGGGAGAACATGCAAACTCCGCACACACAGAGCCACGGTGGGAATCGAACCCCCGACCCTGGAGGTGTGAGGTGAACGTGATAACCACTAAGCCACCGTGCGCCCTAATTCATCTGAAACAAACACCAGACTGAGTTTCCAGGACCACACACTGGCTCAAAAAGCAGTTTTCACACGTTCAAAAGGCGCAAGTGTGAAAACACCCAATAAGACATTGGCAGAAATGAGGAAAATAAAGATTTGGAAAGTCAGTATATCAGATGCACATAGTAACAGTTATGTTAGTCTGGAGCAGGAATCCTTATACCAAAAATTTCACTAACAAAACACCCTGGATTCACTGGGAACTACTTATATCTCCACCCTCTCCGGAACATAAATAAATACCCCACTGGAACCTAACTGCATAATATGTCTTTGCATGTTTTTGTCTTTCTCTGTCTTTCTCTGAGACATAAAGATGTTTGCTACTGGTCATGTAAAGCAGCAGATTTAATTAAATGGGTTTAAATAGCGCATAACATACAGTACGTGTTGCGAGATAGAAAGCCTCAGAGGGGGAAAGCTATTCAGTACCCAGTCAGTGTTTCAATGAGGTATTTATTCCACCAATGTAATGGCATGCATTATGTATAGGGGATACAGTGAGCATATATAAGCGAATAATTGATTTAAAAATGTCAGAACAACTCGGACTGCAATATCCTTTACCAGGATTTGTAGCTTATGCAATTTCTTGTTCGATATCATGAGATTATTAGGAGTCTGATACATGTTGGATTGTCTTTGTTTTGTTTTTGTTTTTTTTGCAAATGAATGCACACACATCTAACGTGTACCAACAACAAATCACATCCAAACACCATCATGTGTCAATCTTTCTTTTAAACAACGAATCAGTGACAGGGATCTCAATTTTTTTGAATTTCATGAACATTTAAATATACGATAATATTTTAGCTCTAGGTGGCTTAGCGGTTAGTGCATTTACCTTCCGCATCTGGGATTGAGGGTTTGATCAGCCCTGTGTGCACAGAGTCTGCATGTTCTTCCCGTGGGGTTTCCTCCAGGTACTCTGGTTTTCTCCCCAAGTTCAAAGACATGCACTGTAGAGTAATTGGCATCTCTAAATTGTCTGTATTGCGTGTGTGAGTGTGTGCACCCTGTCCAGAATGTCCCGTGCCTTTTGCCTCGATTTCCCTGGGATAGGCTCTAGGCTCGCCGTGACCTTGGATTAATTCATGCTTAACAACTGATATTGCTTTGAAGAAAGTTTATGGAGGACATCCAGAGTAGATTTAGATCCTTAATGAACAATTCCAGAGCTATGGAATTCAAATTGAATGATAATTATAAGAACTCAAAAATAACTATAATACCTTTGATAATGGTAGGTTGGGATTTTCATCAGTGTTTCTAAAATCTTGTAGATATGGTTCATGGGTTGTTGTGGACCCCACTTTAAGAACCACTGATACAGTCATCTCTGAACTCATTGGAACGGTGAAGCCAATTCTTTTGTCTTTGCTATACACTGAAGACATTTGGGTTTAAGATCAAAAGTTGAATTTCAGCTCTCAATTTACATCCAGATGTGTTAAACAACTTCGAACATGCCAGCTTTTGTTTGAACCCACCTATTTTTCAAGTGATCAGAATTACTGGAGCATGTAACTGATAGGTGTTTACTGTTGTCCAGGTGTGCCCTGATAGATTGACTGCTTAAAGGGGGCCTATTATGCAAAATTCACTTTTACATGGTGTTTGAAGATAAATATGTGTGTCAGCAGTGTGTGTACACAACCACCCTATAATGGTAAAAATCCACCCACTCATTTTTTTTGTATATATATATATATATATATATTCCCCATAAATCATAAACAGTGTCTCAAAATGATTCATTCAGGTTTTCTATCCAATGTGACGTCACAGTGGAACAGGCCCCGCCCACACCTGCTGACAGACTCTGCACTATTATCATAGATCCTCCCCTGAGTGAGCGGCACACAGTCCGCCATGTTCTCCGCGCTGGAGCAGCTATAGTAATACGAGGAACGTCTGAACTTCGTAAACTTTGTAAGTGTTCTGTTGTTGGCTGTAAGAATGAACATAAAATCTTCATGTGCTCCTGGCATCAGAGCCACTGAAGACGCAAGTGGAGTAGTTTTATTTTTGAAGGAAATGTGCCCAAAAAATAGCTAAATTCATGTATGTTTGTTCAAATTATTTTACACCAGACTGCTTTGTGAACGAGGATCAGTACAAAGCAGGATTTGCTGGAAAAATTGATTCTCAAGCATGGATCAATACCAACTGTTCGTGATCCAGCTTCATATCTAGAAGACGCAAGTATCGCATTATATAATTTCTGAATGTTTGCAAATTCCCTTTCCGAATGCGTTTGTTAGCAAATTCCACGGCTAATGCAGCTAAAGTTACCGTTGTTTCAGATTGTGTTCACAGAGACCAGAGCTGTATCATCATTTTTATTTTTAACCCAAAAACGTCTCACTGTCTGTATAATTCATACATAGAGGGCTGAACACTCGTATTTACGATGTCAGTCATATTAGTTCTCCTGATTTGTAGCTGCTGTAGTATCTGAAGCACGAGCTGTAACGGCACAGCCCTCTTCTGGAAAGGGGGTGGGGAGCAGCAGCTCGTTTGCATTTAAAGGGACACGCACAAAAACAGCATGCTTTCCACTGAAAAAAGGGGCATTTACAGCACGGTATAATAAATGATCCGTGGGGTATTTTGAGTTGAAACTTCACAGACACATTCTGGGGACACTTGAGACTTATATTACGTCTTGTAAAAAGGGGCATAATAGGTCCTCTTTAAACAATTAATAGCTCTGAATGTCTACCCTTGGTTTGAGCCCTGGGTTTCACCTGTGAAGACTGCATTTGTTGTTAAAACTGACTATAGAGAGCTGACTATATACCAGTCTAAATAGTATTAACAATGACAGCATAAAATTAGCTTTATGTTTAGACAGTAACAAGACAGTAAGGTTAAACTGAACACACAGGTATCATATATAGACAGATATTCCACAAAGACAACATTTCCATATTTGAGTTTTGAGCAATTACATGCAGATTAGTACTTGCAAACAAACCCACGTCCACATAAATATACGCATAATTAGCACTGCTTTGTTTATTCTATAGAGACCCTGAGGGTATGTGTGTCTTCTCACTTACTCATGTAAATGTATCAAAGCACAAATAATCACTGAAGATGACTGTTTTTACATCGAGTGTGTGTCACGTGATCTTACAGAAAAACAGAGTAGCCAGGGATATACAGACACTGAAAACAGATCTGTGTTTCAGCTCAAGGAAGCGAAAAAAAACGAGGAGTGACAAGGCTTGTACGTATCAGCATTAGGCGTGAATTATAAAATCATGTGGCAAGTGTAGAAGCAGAGCAGGATGTCTGAGTGTGTGTGTGTGTGTGTGTGTGTGTGTGTGTGTGTGTGTATGGTCAAATACACAAATCTGTGCAGTGTAGGAGGAGAGTGCATCATTTCCTATGTCTAAGTCTCATGAAAACCTACAAAGCAAGCAGCTAAATTTCACTCTGGCGCAGAAAACATTGCCAATCGTATCAGAATTCAAATTCTATAGCAGATCTCACTGGTCACATATGATATTTTTAAGCAGAGCAGCCATACAAGATTCGGTTCAAGGACACGGAAGGCAACCAGGCAAGCTGTCGATAAGCCCTACTGCAAACACAGATGGCGAAAGATCAGCTGGAATTGAGTTAGCAGGACTGAAAGGTCAAGCCACATCCAGGCTGGCTGAAGCGAAATGAAGTGCATATGCTGAGTGTATACGGACCGTAAGAACGGAAACAAACACCGAAGAAGGTTAAGAAAATGAAATATAAGTGAATCGTGTGGTGGCATTGCATTAATACGTTTCAAGTTGTATAGAAGCCAGAGGGAAGAGAAGCTGAGAGTTTTTCCTTTTTTTTCTTTCTTTTTTTTTTTTTACTGGCCATTTGTAGGGATGAATACTTTGTGATGTTAAATAAAGACAGATTTTTGTCTGAAGGAGCATCCAATTAATTGTGAGGCTGAGCAAGGCAGTCCACATAGATAGAAGCCAAATGATAAGTATGATCTGCACATTTTAACTGAAGGAAGAAGAAGAAGAATGAGAAGAAGTAGAAGAAGAAAATGAAGGGGAAGAAGAATGAGAGGGAGTAGAAGAAGAAAATGAAGAAGAAGAAGAATGAGAAGAAGTAGAATAAGAAAATGAAGGGGAAGAAGAATGAGAGGGAGTAGAAGAAGAAAATGAAGAAGAAGAAGGAGGAGAAGAAGTAGAAGAAGAAAATGAAGAGGAAGAAGAATGAGAAGAAGTAGAAGAAGAAAATGAAGAAGAAGAAGGAGGAGAAGAAGTAGAAGAAGAAAATGAAGGAGAAGAAGAATGAGAAGAAGTAGAAGAAGAAAATGAAGAAGAAGAAGAATGAGAAGAAGTAGAAGAAGAAAATGAAGAAGAAGAAGGAGAACAATGAGTAGAAGAAGAAGAAGAAGAAGAAAAAAAACCCCAAAGCTATCAATACATCTTATGTAAGTTACGGAGTTGAGAAGTGAAGACATTGATTAAGATTGATTAGGATTACACAAGATTACCACATACTATATGGTACAAAATATTGTAGGTGGATCATCTAATCAAATCTTTATTTTGATAACTGGTGGAGGCATTACGTTTTTGGGTTGTCCGTTCGTCTGACCCATCCATCTGTGCACCCATACTATATTCTCATTAGCATATCTTAAGAATGATTGGTAGAATCTTTGTAGTGTGTGTATACATATTACACATAAAATGATCAAAAAAAAAATATGTTGGTTTTTTTTTCGGGGGGGGCGTTGAGATTATATTGTTCTTAAATTCTACACTTCAATCATCTATCTGTAAAATATCTTTATCTATAATGAATTAATTAATATAACTAACTTCTGGTATACTAATGCTGGCATATTTTATCATCGTGATCTATTAGAAAAGGGATAAAACACAACGAGGCGTGCTGTTATAGGAACATCATAGGACAATGTATAGGAAAATAATCAATCAACGACAGGTCTCACAAACTTACCAAGTTACTATTACCACCCAAAGTTGATTATTTTCCTATAAGAGCATGTCCTGAAATGATTGAGTCCTCTTTTACCACGGCAATTTGCCAGTGATAAGAACATTTAACGTTGTGGATTATCTCACCACCAGCTTCTCTTTTAATAAGACAAAGAACTGCAAGTCTTTCCCAAGAAACTGGTGCTGACACTGGAGACTGTCCCTGTAAATGAGCTGTTACTATAGAAATGATAAGTGCTGTTGTTATAGAAAATGAATCAACACCTTCTGACCAATCAGATTCAAGAATTCAACAATGCTGTGGAATAAACTGTAACATAGTAGTCAAGACTTGTTGCAAAATAGTCCGGTAGTTCAGTTCTGGTATAGTAAGTCTACGTTTTAAGCTTTAGTATAATATTTAAAATGATATGAGATTATAGTCAAATTTTATTTGGCGTCATGTAGGGGACTGGTCTTACTGTAAAGTACAAGTTAAAATCTGCTACACTAGACTTTAAAGCTCAATAAACCGACAGAACCAAGTGTGATACCCCAAATCTTTCTTTACACCCTTACTTGAACCTTCCAAAGATGGTCCTACCTTACACAGTTTAACAGTACTTCTGAGGAAAAAGACTTAACTGCTATAGAATGGTAAGGAATTATGTAAGCCTCGGGCATGGTGTCCAATTTTATCTGCAAAAGGCACAATGAGGCAGGAGTTGCACCTAATTCCACTTGTTTAATCAATTGGTCTTGGTTTTCCGATAACTGGTGAGTTGGGTTAGGTGTAGCTTCTGCAGAGGTCGGATTGAACACCTGTAAGCACACTGGGCCTGTTTGTGGATTAAATTGGACACCCCGGCTTTACAGGACAACCAAAAACAAGATAACCAGCTGCACCAGTCATTCATACAGTATATGTCCCTGAACCCACCTGATCGTTCTGTCCATTATTCCCAGCAGTGTCTCTCACATCTCACATGACTGTTTTGTTGTTAACCCAATAACCAGAGTTTCTTCTCATTTCCTCCCTCTGAGGATGTGAAGAGAGGTGAACTGATACCATAAACGCAGAGTGTTATTGTACCCCATGTTTATTATTATTATTGTTGTTGTTGTTGTTGTTGGTGTTCTTGGTGGTAGTGTTGTCGCTGTTGTTGGTGGTGGTGTTGATGTTTGTGGTGGTGGTAGTTTTGTTGGTGTTGCTGTCATTGTTGTTGTTAGTGGTGGTGAGGTTGTTGTTGGTGGTGTTCTTGGTGGTAGTGTTGTTGCTGTTGCTGGTGGTGGTAGTGATGATGTTTGTGGTGGTGTCATTGTTGTTGGTGGTGGTAGTGTTTTTGCTGTTGTTTGTTGTGGTGGTAGTATTGTTGGTGTTGGTGTCATTGTTGTTGGTGGTGACGTTGTTGATGGTGTTCTTGGCGGTAGTGGCATTGCTGTTGTTGTTGGTGGTGGTGGTAGTGATGATGTTTGTGGTGGTAGTGTTGTTGCTGTTGTTGGTGGTGGTGTTGATGTATGTGGTGGTGGTAGTTTTGTTGGTGTTGGTGTCATTGTTGTTGGTTGTTATTTGCGGTGGTATTGTTGTTGATGGTGGTATTGTTGTTGCTGTTGTTGGTACTGTTGCTATTGTTGCTGCTGGTGGTAGTCATATTATTGTTGGTGGTGGTAGTATTGTTGTTGTTGGTGATGGAAGTTGGTAGTAGTGGTGTTGTTGGTGATGATGCTGTTGGTGGTGGTGATAGTGTTGTTGCTATTGTGGTGGTAGTGGTACTGTTGTTGTTAATGTTGATGGTGTTGTTGTTTGTGGTGGTTTGTAATATAACTGTCATTTATTTGTTTCTTTGTAGCAGTATGAAATTCATATCATGTGCTTATGTCAAATGTGTCCTTCATCTAGACACCTCTCGTCTCGTCTCACTCCTTAGATTCCGCTCTTTACATTTAAACAATTGCTGCATTCTTACTAATGGTGGCCTACGATCAATTATTAGATGAAGAAAACAAGAAAAAAACATTAATTAGAGCATTAAGAAGCAATGCTCCGTCCTTAGTCTTTGTCTTATGTTAAAGATGCACAGAAAGCTTTTTTTTTTAATCCTTGTTGCCCAAGCAGAGGTTCAAGTGTTTTTTTTTTTTTTTCTATTTGAAATATTGATTATTACTACAGCGCCTGGCCACTGCAATGCAAATCTGCAGTGCTGTGCCACCAGTATTTTTTACCTCCCTGCACTCAGTCACTTTAAAGTAACGGTGCTATTAACATCTTTAAGATAAAATGCTCCATCTTCACTGTTAAGCTTGAATGCAAATTTATCAGAGTATAATCATTTTCCCCAGGACATTATTCCTACATGCTGAGCATATGCGCATATATATATATATATATCGTAGAAGTAATCATTATAGCTGGGTAAACTGGAGAGTATTAAGAGGATAATTTTGCCATTCTGTACATGCAATGCCAAAGTCTTGCTGAATGTGATAAAGACAATACTTATCAAGTAATAAAGCTGACTCCCTGACTCAAGGTGACCTGATAATTAATGAGGAGGAAATTAATTGAAGCAACCTTCAGAGATTTCCTGTTTAAAAAAAAGCAAAAAAAAAAAAAAAAAAGCTTTCACAAGACATCTATCCTTTCCCATGCTTGTTAATACTAAAGAGTTATAATAGCTACAGCCTCAGAGGTTTTCTACATCCAGGCAGTTTACCTATTGTTGCTGTGGCAATACTTCCTTCTAGCAGTGTTTATGAAACAAAACAACAGAATGCGCTCTTCATGATTATAACGATCGCTTATTGCATGCTGTTGTCAGTCACTGCTGCGTTTGGCTAGGACTGCTGTGAAATGTGAAGTGACTGTCTACAAACAATCAGCTGGCGTCAGCTTCTAGACACAGACAGCTCATCTGCAAAAACATTGCTTTACGAGAAGAAGGAAGGGAAGTGTGACAACAGTGTTAAGGCGCTCGTCTCGTCTTAAACAAGAACTGAAGGAAAAAGGCACCCGGTGATGAGACTGCGTTCTGTGAAGTTAAACGAGCTTCTTCCAGTCTGTTTTAGTTCACCAACCTTTCTCTAATCCCTTTTCTCTTATTAGCTGATTGGATTTCACCATGTTGCTTTCACTGGTTAGCTTCACGGTTCTCTCAGGGCCGTATTCAGAGTTGGCATCTGGAGTCCTAAAATATCGTTAATATTTACGTGGGGGAAAGTATTCAGAATCAGGTTACACTAGTAACCTGGGCATCTCATTCAGATTATACAAAAACAACCTGTAAGTAGTTCACACTTCCAAGGTTGGCAGAATTATTATTTTTTTTATAAGGTGTTTTTTTTTTAAATAGTATCTGGACTGCTGCCTTTAAGCAGAATCGCTTGCCTTTAAACCTGAAAATTTTAGGAGATAGAAAATGTAAACTGTCGGAAATAGCTTTTTTTTTTTTTTTAATGTCAAAAAACTTACTACACTGTTGATTAATTAATAATCTTATTTGTGTACTTAATATTAGCCTGAAGTAGCATTCCATATTTATTCCACTCAATAGCACTAAGACCAGTGTGTGCAATTTCTGTATTAAATCCTCACTATACATGCATAACTCAACTCTGACTATGGCCTTGTGTGTTGTAATTCTTTTCTATTACTGGTTAATTAGCAGCTGCATAGCTCTCATCAAGTAGTTTCGTCCATGAGATGCCGAGGCAATGGGACTCCTTCTTACTATGCTGCTTCCGCGCAGCACCTCTGAAGCAAAAACAGAAAACCCATTAGCTTGAGAGTCCAAAGATGGATTCCTATTAGCCTCGGAGCAACACACACTTTTCAGAAAATGATGCAAGTGCTCGGTAAAGTCTAAGAGGTTCTAAAGCTGACTGATTGCACCTCACTATTTAATGCTGGAGAGTTACAATGGAGTAGTAATGAGAGCTCTGGGGCATTTGTGAATGTGACTATTGTAATAGATTTATTAATCCATCCCACAATGCAGAAGGTCTTTCTTAATCACAAATTCTGTCTTAAGGGGATGGCTTAGAGCAATATTGATCAATGAAAATTTCCTGCACTGCGAGGTGTGTTGAGGGATTTCCCCTGTACTAAGAGTGAGCTGGAAAGTAGAAATTTGCAAGTTACAGCCAAACAGCCTCAGCAATTTATCCATTCCATCCATCCATTCAAAGTCAAACAACGACCTGGACAAAACACTGCATCATTGAATATTTTTTTTTACATTTTTCCTTTCTTTCTTTTTAACTATTAACCATGGACCAATAGTCCACAGACATCACAGCACCACTTATAAACCGCAAAGCTGTTATTCTTTGTACTCCATGTGCTTTTGTTTTGGTTTTTATCCTGTCTCCACCCCTGTTCTGTCATTGGCCTGTTATCAGTCCTGTATTTAGCCCTTGATTAGTTTCTCTACACATACCCTATTAGTTTGTCTTATCATTCATCTATTACTGTAAGTCTGAGTCTTGTCTTCATGTTATTGATTTATTGCCGTATACTATTTTTTTTTTTTTTCCCGAGTTGTCATTGATGACTTTATATCAAAAATATCCTGAGGAACAAAAAGACTCCTGCAAATCTAACAGTAGATTATCTCTGGTTTGAAATTAAAGTTCAGCAGCAGCAGAATCAATGCTGAGGTTCCCGGTTGATTTTCAGAGCTATGCTGCCCTCAGTGCCAGAGCGAGCAAACAATAAAGTGCATAAAAGAAAAATATGGTTTTCCAGAAGCTTGTACTAAGGCCTTGAATGTTTCCCGTAGTTCTGAACCCTGAACCTGTTATTTTCTCTGAGGCCTGGTCAGAGCAAGGCATTTTTATTAATATATAATATAAAGTGCATTTATATTTCATGCCAAAACCACCTGAGGTTTACTTGTACTTGATTTAGAAGGATGCTATGTTCTAGTTTATTTGTGACTGGAAAGGGTGTAGAATTTGCTGAAGGACGACCTTGCTTGTCTGAAACTTAGTATTCAGTTCCACAATACTAGCAGCACAAGGACTACTTTTATACATCGTATAGGTCAAAACTGCCTTAATAAAAAAAAGTAATATACCAAAAAGGTAAAAGTCCGAAATAAAACTTAATGCACTAAATATACAGTATGTAATAAACATTAAGTTCAGGTCAGGACGACATGGTGGTGCAGTGGGTAGCATTGCTGACTCACAGCTCCAGAGTCCCCAGTTGAATCCTAAGATCGGGTACAGAATGTCACGCTCGTCCTGTGTCCATGTAGGTTTTCTCCGGGTTCTCCAGTTTCTCCCCAACTCCTGGAAGGGGGACTTTGCTAAATTTCCCCTAGGTGTGAATGTGTGCTTGCCTGGTGTTCTGGGATGGACTGGCCTCCTACTCAGGGTGTATTCCCACCTCACCTCCAGTGTTTCCACGATAGGCTCCGGATCAACCTTCACCCAGACCACGATAGAGCAGTTACAAAAGATGAAATGTATGAATGCTCAGGCGATTAAATCTCTTAATGTGCGTGTATTCCCATACAAATGTTTAAGAATTTACATTTTTCAAAAATGTATACAGTAGACTCCATTATGTACTAACTAATGACCAGAATATAATGAACATTATTAAGTTAAGCAAAAACTTAACTGCGCAAACAAGTCCTTGGAGAAATAACTCACTGCCTTGAACTCTGACAGTAAACATGATGAGAACTCTGCTCACCTTCAGCTTGGATTGGTCCAAGGATTAAAACGAGAGTACTGCCAAGCAGCCAACCACTTACCCCGATAGCTCCAGACGATTTAACAGCTAATGTGTAGCTAACTATCATAATAAGACACAAGTTTGAATGAGATGAGAGTTGAGCGTACTTCGATCTCGGTCATTCACATGACAAGTTCACACATCATATATAAATCACTGGATCTATCTGAAAGGGTGTTTTGTAAAGCAGTGGCGGTGAGGAAATGTTAAGTAAATGTAAAAGATTTAAACTCTTGTGGAACGCATGCACCTTAAATCTGTGTGTAGACAGTTTTGTGGGCGAAAACACCTTGTTGAGGAGCATGGCCAGCCTGCTTGGAGCTGACAGGAAGTCTGCAGTAACTGAAATAACCAAAAAAAAACATCCCAAAATGCACAACACATTGATACTTGAGGTGGATGAGTTACAGCAGAAGACCAAATGCGATCAGCCAAGAATAGGAACCTGGGGCTACAGTGGAAGCAAGATCTCTATAACCGGACAGTTGGAGAAAAAAACAAAAAATCAAAAAACACATTGCCTGGTCTTTTTTCAGTATTCATCTATCCAAATTTCAGTGACCCTGTGCCCAGTGTAGCCTCAGATTCCCGTGCTTGTCTGATAGTGAGTGTGATCTTCTGCTTTTGTAGTTCATCTGCCTCAAGGTTCAACATATTGCTCCCTTGCTGTATGATATACTGTATATATATATATATATATATATAATATATATATATATATATATATATATATATATATATATATATATATATATATATATATATATATATATATAAAAAATAGAGTCCTGAAGTTCTCAAGGTCACATCAGTATCATGAAGTGTAGGAAACTTTACTTACTCCTTACCCCTGACCTGTGTGTTTCTGCTTTGGAGAAATTCTGCCAAGCTCTGACGAGAAAAAAAAAAAAAAAAAGAAGAAGAACAAGCATTCCAGTACACTCAGTGACTTGGAGAGGGTACAACTTTGACTTTAAGTTTCTACTCGTACCCACGGTGTGATAGAGAGCAAGAACCTAAATCGTCTCCCCCCCCCAAAATAAATAAATAAATAAATTAATTAATTAAAGTAAGAGCCAATCAAGTTTAATCTTAAACAGATGGCATCCAGATTATTGTCCACAGTGTAATCTGACGCGAGGAAGAGTAAGAGTAAGGTAAATACTCAAAATCACTTCAAATCATGTTCCTAGTGAGTTAACTGTTCATGTTCATTAGTATGTTATAATCTTAATTAATCTGTGACCAAATCTGATTATCAAATTGTTGGCTCGGTGAAACTGTTAGTGTAATCTGATCTCGCCAAAAAGATTCAATGCTAGTTGCTCGATAAACACTAGCTTAAGTGAAATAATTTCAATCCGCCAAACAAACACACGCAGTATTTTACTGCGATGTTTATTTTGCCTTCAGTGTTATCCTAATCTCTAGGTCTTTTGCGTAATGGTAGCTTGTGTGTTTAGAGACAAAAATGTAGCATTAATAGTAGCAAAAAAAAAAAAAAAGCTGACTAATTATGATCGAAGCTGCTGATTGTCAAGGATATTTACATACTTGTTTATTTCCAGCTAAACCTTTAAGATAGAATGTAATTCGTTTGTACGTGAAAGCTACCGAATATACAGCCTGCTACTACAATTATACACATTTACACCACAAGATATTTTTATATTAATGCGCTCATTTTAATAATGACAGCTCAAACACAGGGATTTGTACAGCGGACACTCCACGTAATCGAAGATAAATAATAAGCCGAAAAAAAAGAAGAAGAAAAATATAGAATCGTTGATGTGGTGGAGATTTTTCTTCGGGGACAGTTCATTAACGTTTAGTGAGAATCCTTGAGTGTTAGTGGCGATTTGTAAAGTTTCCCACCACAGAAAAGTCTTCAGGGTTGAGGGGCTCGTGCTTTCCAGTTTCTTAATAAAAGTACACACTGCGTATTTTTTATTTTTTTTTTTAATAAGAGAGAGGAAAGAAGGTGTGGGGTTTATTGTCGCTATAACATAAGTGCTAACATGAACGAACTTGTCTCAGAGATGTTTCGCGATATTAAAAATACCTATGAACCGTTAAGAAACATGGTGTCATTCTGTAATAAATTAAACATTATTAAATATTGTTTCATTATAATTAAACAAGCAAATCGCTGTGGTATAAGTGGAATAACACATCATATTGTTTATGCAGAAAATAATAGGGGTTTCACACCACCCTGGCATGTACTATGACTTACTTATGTTTATTTTCTTATTGAAGAACCCCAAATCACAAACTAGAAACTCCTCTTTCCATAAGGCGTGTAGGATTGTTAACAATGCATTGTGTATGGCTGTATTGTAAGCGAACTTTTGGTTTTCTATGATCCGCCACACCTACTTAGATCAAAAGGTGCAGGGTATTTGCCGGTAGCTCGAATAGTAAAGGCTACAGCAGGGGGAAGAGATTTCTCTTACAAAGCCCCACAGTTATGGAACAGTCTTCCAATTAGTGTTCGGGACTCAGACACAGTCTCAGTGTTTAAATCTAGGCTTAATACGTATTTGTTTACTCAAGCCTACCCTGAGAAGACTTTCTGTTACCCTAAGCACAGTCTTACTTAACAATCCCTCCTCTCTTTACCTCCCTCTGACTCTCTCCTTCTGTCGAGCCACACATGATTTTATGGCGATGTCAGTGATCCTGATCCTTTCTGCACTCCGGACCTGCCTGATCCGTTTCGGATGCCCTACCTCTGCATGGAGCTCTCATCGACTCCAATTCCAGATGGACGTTCTCACTGTGGTTGCTAGGACTACGGTTGCTTCTAAGGCCCCGGGATTGCAATTACAACATGCAGTTTTGCACTCGGGTCTCCTTTAGTGAACAGTGGACTAGTTCAACAAATAGGCTTCATATTAAACCATAATGAACTTTCCTTTACTATCACACTATCCGTTGTTACCCAGATGAGGACGGGTTCCCTTCTGAGTTTTAGGGAGTTCCCCTAACATCTTAGGGAGTTTTCCTCGCCACCATCGCCACCAGCTCGCTCAACTGGGATTAATCCACACACTTAAAATCTCTATCCTGTGTTTATATGTCTCCGTAAAGCTGCTTTGAGGCAATCTCCGTTGTAAAAAAAATGCTATACAAATAAAATTGAATTGAATTTTGCTCCTTGATAGTGTACAGAGATTGACAGTGTATTGTATTGTTTAGTTTTTATCACTGTAGTCCATAATAAGTCAATTTGTTCCAAAATTTCACTAATTTCTTAAAGAAAACAAGGCTGAAAGGTTCAGAACAAAATGCTTCACTTTATTCATTTATGAAGTCGTATTCAGGTTTTCTCAAAATGTGTTGTACATGATTGTCTTGCTCTTCTGTAGGAGGTGAGCTTCATTCTTTGTCTTAACACTTAGCTCGACCTTTTTTTTTCTAGTTGCTATGGGAATTTTTAGGCCAGGAACAGTAGGATCAAAGTGCCCAAGTAGAGTATTGAGTGAATAAATCAACCACAGAGAATATATGTTATATAAAGTGAGCATTGATTTCTGCGCACTAATCGAATGCTTGTTTTTAGCTCCCTCGCTACTTACATATGCATTTCTGCCGAGGCAGCTTTCAGTGTAATTTTTTATTTTTATTTTTGGAGTGATATAACAAAGACTAAATGAAAAAATGACCTTTATTTATGAAGAAGTAAAAAAAAAAATAATAATAAAAATAGCAATCATCTTCTCTGATTTGTGCATAACTTGTTTTAAACATATTTATTTTAAATAATATTACATTTTTATTTATTATTTTTTATTTTATTTATTATTTTTATTTTATATACAAGAGGAGAATTTAAGGTGTATGATATGTACGAAATTAAATACAACACACTGTGCTGTTATTGGACAATACTTCACACTAGAGATTATCTTCCTATAACAGCATGTCCGAAGTGGTTTGTTTATCTCAGACGACAGTGGCTTGCCAATGATTGCGATTTTTAATTCATTAAAGCAATGACGATTCACACCTTTTAACCTTTTGATTTTTACAATTCATATTTACGAGACTAAGTTGGTTGTTATCATCGCTTACGTCATAGCAGCTGTAAACAGCTGTTCCCTTAAGAGCTTCTCTTTTTCTCTCGCCTGATGTATATTAAGTATGTGAACTACATGCATGAAGTTTATTATTACACTTAGCGTATGTGGCGCGTCTTCCATACGAGCCCCTGTGAATGAGTTGTTACTATAGAAACGCTAAACAAAACATGCCAATGCTTTGAAGGATGTGAACTGGAACGGAGTAATGTTAGTCAATCGTGAATCTGTTTTTAGAGGATTTAAACCTAACATGGTGAACAAATTATATTATAGAATTCAGGTAATTTTACTGGGGTTATCTTATACAGTGTGGCAAGTAATAAAATGGAAAGACTTTTGTAAATCACAGTTTAAAACTGGATTTAAAGAGAAGCAAATCAGTAAATGAATCACATGAAAATGAATCACATGTAAATGAATCACATGTAAATGAATCACATGTAAATGAATCACATGTAAATGTATCATATGAAAATGAATAAATACATCAAAATGAGGGAAAAAAACAAAAACAACAACAACAACAAAAAAAGATATATATATATATAATTAAATATATAATTAAATGAATCAATGTTCTGACCAACTTTGGATTCCTCCCCCATTCCAAAGATATAAACTGTAGGTTGATTGGCATTTCCAAATTGTCTGTAGTGTGTGAATGGTTGTGTGCATGCACCCCGTCCAGGGTGTCCCCTGAATGGTTCCCCGAGTCCCCTGTGATAGGCTTCAGGCTCCTCATGAACCTGTGTAGGCTAAGCGGTACAGAAAATCAATGGATGGTTGGATGTTCTGACCAATCAGGTTTAAGAGATTTCAAGCTTTCTACCATTTCAGTGGAGCTGCAGTATTTCAAACTGACTCATTCACAAGCTGGGCTTACTAACTAACTACTGACGATTGTTCTTATTGGAATAGTGTCTATCTCTCAACATGATGCACACTTTTATGCGCAGAAGCTTCAAAAGACAAGGTCGTGTACACAGAGGATGCTGTTGCCACTGTTCAGTGTTTACTGCTTACATGACCTACCTGTTTTTTTTTTTCTTTTTCTTTTCTTTCTTTCTCTCAGTAACAGCGTAGTTTGCAATGGATTCAAACTTGTGAAACAAGCTGGTCACTCACTGTGTGCAGCCTACAGCATGTGAATGTGGTTACCGAGCAACCACACTACGCTGATGATAGCAAAGACAACTGCTGTACAGTAGTTCCAAAGGGTAAAAAAAGCTAAATTTGACCATCATCCCGAATTCTTCCACGTGTTCTGAATGAAAAAAAAAAAAAAAAACGCTGACCATGCTAACTAGACATCACGTAAATTTGTCATGACCTCTAACAGCTCGTTGGCGCACATTTATCAGATGTAGTTTAACCTCTCACCCTGTGTAACTCACATGCGATTCAGCCATGCCACAAATAATTATCAGTGACAGAAAAATGGTGTCAAAAATCATAACGAGTACAGCTTTAAGCTGCCGGATTGAACATTTCTGCAAAACTGTGCACAGGACTTCTTAATAATTATGCAGTCCCTCTGGAATATTATGATCACATAGATTAAAATCAAGGAAACTCCGAAATATTCAGCAAAATTACCGCCGATTTGGGCCGAGACAAGTCATGTGATGTCATCACAACACGCCGTGTGACATCATTACAAAGCCCTCTTTGATTCCCGTGTGTTGAACATGAGTACAGCTCTCATAAAAAGGTCTCATTTACCAACAAACATCACTGTGAAACACCATGCAAAACATCCCCGTGCAATTTACAATACATCACGCCAATTGAAGTAGTTTTCGGCAAAATAGAACGCAAGCAAATTTTTAAAAAAGTAGCAGCTAAACCAAATATTATTGGCTGCAACAATCACAAAAAAAAAAAAAAAACCCTCTTCGAAATCGTGTCTAGACTAATTATATAAAAAGTACCCTGAATGGAGGAAACGGTTATTTGTATCTACACTGTAAAACCAGATAAGTTCTTTTAACTCCAAAAATTTGAGGAAACGAATTACCTTGTCATTAGTTTGATGACCATTTACACCAACTGCACTCAACTGATATTTCTTGTTGGTACTGGTTACACTTAATGCGGTAAAAATAATCCACCTTAAGACACTAGTTGATGTCTGAATAATTTGGAAAATAGACTGGTTTAGCCTTGCTTGCTCATTTATACCAGCTTTTCCTGTTTCCCACTATGTAAAACAGATGCACTCACTGAAGAGTGCTGTCCTACAGTCTGATGCAACTTCTGCACTGATAAATCAATCCTAGCTCCATTATACCCTTCTGATCTGATAGTATGGAAAGAGCTGCACTTTGGATTTATGGCTTGCACTCCCCAGGTGTCGGGAAAAGATCTCCCATTTCTCAAAGGCTCAGATGGTTCAGCCTGCCTCTTCACACCAATTTGTCTAAATGTATATTCCTGCCCACTGTTGATGACTTTTTTTTTTTATTTTTTTTTTTACACACTTCGGAGACTTTACTTCGAATAGACACCAGATGCGCGTAACTGCTTTGCTGCACTCGCTAAAAGCTGCTTTGGCTAACACTTCACAGCTGAAGGGATGACACAGAATTAGAGAGGTGGGACACACAGACGTCCTGACGGAGAACTCCAGGCTCTGGGATTATCACTAATCCAATACCACCTTAAAGCAAATTCAACCTGTCTATTCTTAGATGCTGATGGACATGGAAGGCAATCACCATACAGTATAGATACAAATACAACACGTATAGATTAATAATTGAGTTACCTTAAAGTTTCACTGAAGGCCAGTCTAACATTACAAAGTTCTCTTAAAAGACCCGGAACAAGGAGCTGGAGGAGCATCACCGTCTTATGTTTTCTATTAAAGTTCTCATATACGGTTTCATCGTGAGGTTTTGTTGAATAAAAGGGGTAAGGAAGAAGAAAGGATAAGCACATAGAGAACCCATACTAATGGAATCATTATCAGGTGTTATTAAGAGATGGCAGCACTGTGTTAGAAGAATAAATGTGTGACCATTTAAATAGAATATGTGGAAGCCATTCAGTCTGGGGAAAAGCAAATGTGTGTGCGAATAGGATACTGAGATATATTTCAATTATCAAGATTCGCTTTTATATAAAATTATATATACACACACGCACATATATGTGTATATTATATATTATATTAGATATATATATTGTAAATATTTGATTATATCTTTTCATGTGACAACACTGAAGAAATGACACGTTGCTACAGTGTAAAGTAGTGAGTGTACAGCTTGTGTAACAGTGTAAATTTGCCGTCCCCTCAAAATAACTCAATACACAGCCATTAATGTCTAAACCGCTGGCAACAAAAGTGAGTACACCCCTAAGTGAAAATGTCCAAATTGGGCCCGATTAGCCATTTTCCCTCCCTGGTGTCATGTGGAGGACATGGGGTGACGTTTCCCATGAACAGAGGCGTGTCTCAGTGACATGCGATCCTGACCACGGACTTGAGCACATGTTTCTGGTTTGATTCGGCTTGGGCGAGGAGCAGTCACTGCCTGACAGTTTGATGTAACCGCAATATGTGACAGTAATAAAAAATAGGCTGTAAGCGTAGTAGATTTACCTTCAAACCATGGTCACTTAACTAACAAACACCAACATTATCTTATTAATTCAGCGATTTATATTAGTGAATTAAAAGCATGATTAAACAGCCGACATCCCACACATTATAATTTCAAGACCATGATTCAGGGCATGATATATATATTTTTTAAAAAAAATTAACGCTAGACTACAGGAGGTGCTGGATCAGGTGCTATTTTATAAACTGACAACTTACCATGGTTTAAGCCGTACTGGTAAATTCAAGCCAATTTGCAGTGATTCATGTGATTTATTCAAGCAGCAACATATGAGCAAAATACAAGAGCCCTATTTAATGTTTGACATCTTATTTATATATCATATTAATGTGATTTATTTATTCATCTATAAATTAACGGGCTGGGGGTGGGATGAGGTGGGGTTTCCTCTCCTTTACTTCAGCTCTCTAAAATTTTCTCAACATTTAAATGCAAGTGTTTGTGTATAATAATGGTGGTCTTGACAATTATAGCAATTGACAAGAAGTGTCTTGGATGCTTCTCCTCAAGAATCTGGCGATCTTGGAGGTTACTTACTGCAGGTCTGGTGCAACTTTAAATGATAGGACGGGTGTGTGTGTGTGTTTGTGTGTGAAGCGTGTTCACAGATTAGAATTGGTTGAATGCCAACAATTAGGACAGGAGTACTAAGGATGAGGAGACACACCAACACAATGGTTGCATGACGAGTGGCCTTTGGTTATCACAACGCTCAGCTCAGGGAGTGTTTAACAGGTCATGCGGGGAGCCTGAACTAAGCTTAGATAGATTTTCTTTAATAAATAAAGCGAAAAAGATGAGCTGATGCACCACACCCTAAGCAACCGACACACACCTGCCCATACACACACACTCTCACACACACACTTACAGAATAGCTTCACAGTTGTACAGAGAAAACATCTGTCTCTGTATCTCAGGTGGTGAGAAACAGAAAGGAAAAGCCAAAACACAAGCAGGACCACATACAAGTCACAGTTACATTTATATCTTACATTTCACAGATGCTTTTACCTCTAGCGGATTACAAGTGAGGCGAAATCCAATATTATAGTTCACTAATTCAGTAGATCATCACAGGATTAAAAGTCCCGCTCCTACAGGGGTGCACTACCAAGTGAGCTAGCACATTAGCGAGCTAACTGTACAATCATGAGAGGCACCAACAATCTCTGCTACTTCAGTCTGAGCGTTGTTATTTTTTTCATAATGTAACGAAATCATGGCGGCATGTCACACATGTACATAGAAAATGAATGATCACTACTGTAAAGGAAGAGTCACAAAGTACTGGATGAAAGTTACAGCTTGTCTAGAAGCGCTGGAGTGAGGCATATTAGGCATTTCCCAATAAACTTTACTATGCATTGTAAAGAAAAGAACTGAATAGCACAGCAGAAGCAAGAAGAAGCTGCCTTTGCAATATGAGGAATATGAGGGCAGAGGAACAAACATAGAAGAAAAAGAAAAACTCACAGTGGAGAAGTTGTGAGCACCGCATGGTTCTCCTCGATACTTGCAGGCGAGCAGCATGTCGTCCAGCTGGTGCCCGAGGCGGTCGAGGAACTCGAGGCTCGTCCCTGGGAAGCGGCGCGGCGGGAGAAAGAGTCGAAAGTCAGAGAGCTTGCGAAACCAAGCAAGACGCTCACCAAGCAGCAGCTCAAGCACTAGAGAGCGCGCAGTCCCATTAGCGTGCAGCAGGCCCAACCAGTGCCCGGCAAAGTACAGGTCGCTTTTGGTAAGCTGCGGGAGTCGCACTGGGTTGTTGTTGCAGATAGTGATGGTGGGAAAGTCAAGCTGGCGTGCCCATTGCGTGTGCACTCTGGTAGCCGTGGGCAAAGCCAACCAGTGCAGCACGCGGTTTGAGGACCATGATAGCAGCAGGCCCAGCGCAGTGCAAAGTGCCAGTGTCCACAGTGCCCTACGAACTGGTGAAGAGGCTGGGGAGCAGGCATGGCGCAGGCCATGCAGGCGGGTACGAAGTGCCAGGGGCAAGCGGCGCCGATTGGGCACTTGACTGGGCACCGAGGATGAGGACCGGCGAGGGCGCGGGAATTCCCGAGCCATGAATGTCCACAGTGTTGCTAGAGCAGCACACGGCACGGCTTCATTTCCTAGCCAGGGTGCCGTGCCAGGAGCAATCATGGGGCAGCAGGCAGCAAAAGAATGCCCAAAAGGATAATGAACCAACACAACTAATGCCCAAAAAACCTACCCTGCTCTAAAATTCGCTGATGCTTCAATTTGACATTATGTGTGAAGGTTTGATTCACAGCAGCTTTTTCTGAAGCCTGATACTATATCAACTAACAGTTAAAACACAACGAGAGGAGTTAGCTCACTTAGACAGCTGGTTCCAGCATGACCTCTAAGCTACCCCTGTCTCTTTCTTTCAGGAGAACATCAAGAAAAAGCAGACCACTAAACTCCAGCTGCCCTGTTCTGATCCAGGAGCCGTGCAGAACCTTCCAGTGATTAAACCATTGTTAACCTCTTCACGTTTATTGTAAATCTCTATCACTAGGCTGTTTAATGTTTATTACTACAGTTAATAACATTACTCGATCACTGACGTGACAAAGTGCATTCATGGCAGCTCATCTGGTGCTCAAAAGCACACACGATCTAGTGTTCTTACTTAAAACACAGAAGATTCAGAAGCTTCAACTCCCTGGCAACACCTCTATCCTATCCCTCTCTCTTTCCCTCTTTCTGCCCTGGTATCTTTCATTCAGTCCATCTATTTAGCACGTCCTGAGGAACTGTGTCTCTTTTTAACTCTGGTGAAGGACAGCCTGCAGCCTCTGACCAAGCGCTGATGCTAACACGCGAACGTGGACATACACACATGGACGCAAAGATGGAAAGTTTGAAGGGTGAAAAAAGAGACAGAGATGAATAGAAAACAAGTGCAGGGTAGCTTAGTACCAGCTCACTGAGCAGAGGAAGAGTGAGATGCTGAGTTATTAGTCCAGACTGTTTTGTCCATCCGTCTTGTCTGTGATTGTGATCGCTCTGTCCAGCCGTTTCCTCGGTCAGGATTCTGCGCCTACGTGTCCCCCACAGATTGACCCACGGTGCCACTTCTGTCAGTCGCTGATCCTCATTAAGAGTCCCTTTGTCCGGCTTCCCCCTGCTGCTTGTGTGTTTGTTTTCTCACTTCCATCTGTTCCATTGGTCTCTCGCTTTCCCTCTCTCCTTCAGCACTCTTTCGCTCCTCGGCTGCTCTCTCCAGTGAGCGAGTGAGGACAGCTGCCTGGTGTGAGAGGGGAGGCTGCACTTCACGCTAGCTCACACATACACACACACACACATACCGCCTGCAGAGAGCTGACCGCTGCTGATGTGAAATCTGTTCTGACACGCTCTCTCTTCTTCCTTTGCTCTCTTTTTTTTTTTTTGTCACTTACTTCCTTACCATCAGCAGCAATCTTCAGTCATGATCATGTTCCTCTGGATGATCATGCTCCCATACTTCATTACCTCACACTGCAAAACAAATATTCATCAACTTGCCTTTAAGCCCCACCTCCTTGTCATGTCAATCAAAATGGAGTCCTCTGTTTGCTTTCAAGCTTGCTCCGTTCTTTGCTGTTTCAAAGCGATGCAAGTGGGTGTTCGTAGCTTTTTTGTCCTGGCGTGTGTGTTCACATCTTCGCTCTGGTGCTTCACTGAGCCACTACTGCTGCTGCACTGTGTTGCTCGCTCGCTCTCTGTCAGTATGTTTCCACCGTTCTTCTCCTCCTCCTGCTCTTGTCCGTGTTCACACAGCAAGAGCGTCTGTCCGTGCCAACTCTCTCTCTTTCTCTCATCCAGTCACTCCATCGCTCAATCATTCACATGGTCTGTCGCTCTCTCTCTCTCTCTCTCCCTCCAACACTCAATTCCTTTCCACGGTGTCTATTTAGTCCTCTGTCCTGTTTTTACCTCTATTTTGTATTAGTTTATATATATATATATATATATATATAGATTTTCTTATGTATTTTTTCTCTGTCACCAATTTCATTTCCTCCAAAAACTAAATCACAGAAGCACAAATGACTTTCACACACATTCATGTTATACAGACTATCTTAGTGGAGATGAAGAGAAGACATCAACACCATAGATAAGCAGCCTTTAAGTATTTAGACACCTGAGGGAGAATGGAAGAGAATACCATAGCACTTAGTGTGATCTCTTGTAATGTGTCGTCACAATACATTTTTCGGGTGTATAATTAAAAAAAAAAAACAAAAAAACAAAAAAAAACAATAGATGCTCCTCCCAGTGCGTGCCATGCCAATGCTCTGTAGCACACACACACACTATATATATTATATATATATATATATTCATTTATTGATGCGGCAGACACTTTTATCTAAACCAATCTCAGCCTAGAGCTGTTAAGGCTATTACAGTGATACAAAAAAAATAAGCCTGTTTTTCTAACACTCAACCAGAAACAAATGAAAAATGGCAAAAACCGAGTCATTAAACATGGTGGAGTTAGTAAATGTTGTGACTAAGGAGAGCTATAAACCTGACAGAACTATGAATGTTAGAATCTAAGAAGTCTAACAAAGCTAAAATACAATAATAATAATAATAATAATAATAATAATATGAAGACTAATAATAACACTGATAATAATAACAACAATAATGATAATAATAATAATAATAGCAACAACATTAATAATAATAATCCTAATAATAGTAGTAGTGATAACAATACAACTACTACTACTACTACTACTACTACTACTACTACTACTAATAATAATAATAATAATAATAATAATAATAATAATCTCACAGTGTCACGTGAGGGAACGGGCAGACAGATGCAACTGAGGTAAATATGTTTATTAAGATCCGAGCAGACCAATCCAAAATGTGGACAAAAATCTGAATCAAGAAACAGACAAAAGGTCTGGCGATGAGAAAATAGTATATCAAAAACAAGACACTCTCAAAAAACACTGGGCAAAAGAAGGGTCAATAACAAACACAAGCAGAGCGATAAACAGACTTGGTATAGTCACAAACACTGTGGAGGAATGGAGCGTATACTTCGCAATGTGTGAGTGAATTGAAAGTCCTTTTAAATTGTGGCTGTGATTGTGCTGTGAAGTGGACGCAGGGATGCATGATTAGAATGAAGTTCAGACCGAACGTGTCAATGTGTGCATGTTCTGGGAATTGCAGTCCATGGTGGTCATGTTTGTAGGCCGTAGTGCAGGATGGGAAATGGAGTTCGTGGCACGAGTAGACCTAGGGTTACACACAGTTTATCCCTTTGTCTCCACTCCTGCCCTGTCATTGGTTTGTTGCCTGACTGTGTTCACCTGTACTATTTTTTTAACTTCAAATTAGTTTGTCTATTTCTGTGTGGTTGTGTCAATGTCTTTCCTACTTCCGCCTTATCCAGGTTTAGACCCTTGCCTTTTCCCTCATTTTGGATCATGATTCATCAGTAACACTGCCTACTCGCTATGGAGTTAGACCAATATAGTATAGAATATAAAATAGACAATACATAATAAGGAAGACCATGACCTGAAAATTAGCATACCTAATTATCTCTCTCTCTCTCTCTCTCTCTCTCTCTGTGTCTGTCGAGCTACACATGCTATTCCTGAGATACCAGTGATCCTGACACCTTATGCTCTCCGGACCTGCCCGTCCCATCCTGATGCCCAACTTCTGGTTGAGTTTTCATCATATGGAAATCACTCACTGCTGCTGAGGATGGTCCCACATGGACAGCCTAAAGATCAGTAAGATTACTGTGTATGGTCCAAATGAAAAACCATGAAGATAGCTTTGGTCTGCAACTGATACGAACAGTTTTGATATGAAGAGTTAGGCTACAATTGCCATGAACAGTTCTGTACTCATGTTTCCTGGTTACACAGTTGCACTGTTTGACCATGTAGTGCACAGTTACAGTATAGGTAGGGAATTATTTATAATTGCACAGATGTGGACGGGTTCCCTTTGAGTCTGGTTCCTCTCAAGGTTTCTTCCTCATATCGTCTCAGGGAGTCTTTCCTTGCCACCATAGTCTCTGGTTATAAATGTAAAATTTATATCCTGAATTTATATATTTCTGTAAAGCTCCTTTGTGACAATGCCCATTGCCTATACAAAAGCGCTATACAAATAATCTGAATTGAATTGAATTGAATTAAATTGAACTAAATTGAAGACAGGCAGTTACACTCCTGAGCATGGAACACAACATGAGAACACTTTCAGAGACATTTCCACACTCATAGTGTACATTCACTCTGTTTTGTCAGAGCACATAGATTGAGGTTGCTGCCATTTTTAACCTCCGTATGACATTCTGTATTTAAATCATCCACAGAGAAATTATCTCGATGAGTCACAGTCATAGAAGGAGAACAGAAATACCAAACAAGGCTTAACCTGCTGTATGTAGCATCTCTACACTCATACACACACCCACACTAACAAACACAGGGGGGAAAGGTCTCACTAAAGCTTCTAGATGTCATAAAATACTATAATAATAATAATAATAATAATAATTTCAAGTTATGCATTTCAAGAATTGGTGGCACATTTTGATTCTCTCAGAGAATTTAATTATCAAATCACCTCAGCAGGACACACAGTGGCTCAGTGGTTATCACATTCGCCTCATACCTACAGGGTTGGGGGCTTGAGTCCCGCTATTGCCCTGTGTGTGTGGAGTTTGCATGTTCTCCCCATGCTGTGGGGGTTTCCTCCGGGTACTCTGGTTTCCTCCCCCAGTCCAAAGACATGCATTGTAAGCTGATTGGCGTGTCCAAAGTGTCTGTAGTGTATGAATGGGTGTGTGAGTGTGTGTGTGATTGTGCCCTGCGATGGATTGGCCCCCGGGGTGTACCCTGTCTTGTGCCCGATGCCCCCTGGGATAGGCTCCAGGTTCCCCGCAACGCTGTTGGATAAGTAAGTATAAGAAATTGATGGATGGATCACCTCAGTAAATATTTGCACACTAATGTTGTATTTTCTTTAAAAGGAAAAAAATGACACTAAAAAAGGCTCCATTTTAAGCTCATTTTGTTCTTATTTTTGTGTCTACATTGCACTTTTGCTAGGTCATCCTCGGCCTCCAGGTTTGCCATATTCAGGTCTAACCTGAATCAAAGAATTTTCAACAATGCTTTAAATTAATTACAGTAACTGGACTAGAAGAACTTTTATATAAACTGCACTGACACTCCGCATTTTTGTTGCATTAGTTATTTAACTTTTAAAGAAACATCTTAAAAGACGACAGGACATATGAATAGTCTCCCTTAGTACATATCTTCTTAAGATACAGACAAGTAGTTCTATTCACAGGCAGTAGAGGGTTAAGGGCCTTGCTAAAGGGCTGTGCATTGACAGAGCTCAACGCCACCCTTCATTTTAGCCTCTGGTTCCTTTCAGGATTCTGTGTTGACAGTTGCTGGAATGTCACAGAAGGGCACAGTGTTCTGTGCTGGCCTGACTTGTCATGAAGGATGACACAGAACACACTTGCAGATAATGCAATTAAAACTGAGAGGTGCGAAGTAAGTAAACGAAAAGTACCACAATGAATGAACAAAAACAATTAGTTTAGATGTCAAGACAGAACAATATATAGTCATTTACAGGCTTTTTTCCACATATTTAGACAAGCAAACATTTGATCTTCTTTGAAACAGTGGATATTAATAAAGTTGATACACTCTATGAAATGACACATAGATTTGACATTTTGTAGTAATTTTCACAATTTAAATTAAGAAAAAACAGATCAGTCACATGGAAAAAGAAAGTACACCCTTACATTTATCACACCTTCAAATCCATACAATTAGGATCAGGTTTTGAAGATCGGGTGCCAGCGATTAAAACCTGCTTAGGGTGTGCAGGTGGAACCTGTCTTATTTATACCAGTCTCATATCTAGTGTCTGGTGTTCCCTTTGCAATTGAGGTGTGTGTGTGTTATCATGCCAAGATCTAAAGAGTTCTGTAAGGCCTTCAGAAAAAAAAAAAGTTGTGGATGCCTATGAGTCTGGTAAGGGATTTAAAAAGATCTCCAAATTATTTGAAATACATCGTTCCACTGTAAGGAAAATCATCTACAAATGTGGGAGATTTCAAATGACTGGCAATTTGTCCAGGACTAGCCGTTTTAGCAAATTCAGCCCAAGAGCAGACCATCTGATGCAAAAAGAAGTCTCCAAGAACCCCAAAATTTCATCGTAGGATCTGCTAGTAAGTCTTGTAACTGTTGGTGTCAAGATGCATGCTTCTACAATCAGAAAGAGATTGCACAAATTGCATGGGAGGCGTGCCAGGAAAAAGCCTTTGCAAGACTACAGTTCACCAATGAGCATATAGGCAAAGACCAGGCCTTTTGGAATAATGTGCTATGGACAGACGAATTAAAGATAGAGTTGTTTATCCACAGTAACAGCAGACATGTTTGGCATAGGCCATTGACAACTTTTCAGGGGAAGCACCTCATACCAACTGTGAAGCACGGTGGTGGATATGTTATGGTTTGGGGTTGCATCGCTGCCTCAGGTACAGGACAACTTGTATTCATTGATACAACTATGAATTCTGCATCATATCAAAGAGTTCTTGAAGAGAACGTGAGGCCATCTGTCCGAAAGTTGAAGTTGAACCGAAAGTGGACCTTTCAACAGGATAATGATCCTAAGCACACTAGCAAATCCACCAAGGAATGGCTCAAAAAGAAGAAATGGAGGGTTATGGAATGGCCCAGTCAAAGCCCAGATTCGAATCCCATTGAAATGTTGTTCGGGGACTTGAAACCCTCAAACATCATGGACCTGAAAGAGTATTGCATGAAGGAGTGGTCAAAAATTCCAGCAAGCCTGGTGGCCAATTATACAAAACACCTACAATAACATATTTCTGCTAAAAAGGGCAATACTAGCTTCTGAGGCCAAGGGTGTACTTAATTTTTCCACAGAAGAATATCCCATCTATTGATATTTAAGTTGAATAAATGATTGAAAAAGCTAATTCTCCTTGTGGTTTTGTTCAAGCATATCAATTCATTACTGTTTCAAAGATGATCAAACGTTTGCTTGTCCAAATATGTCAAAAAAAAAGTCAACAATTTCCATGGGGTGTATTTATTTTTCACATCACTGTATATAAGCATGTGTGCACGAAACTACGTTCTGAAAGAAAAGGTAACATAATGCAAAGTCCAGTAAGCAATTCCACAGAATATGAGCAAGTTTCATAGTTCACTGCATGCAACCATCTGCTAAGTAGTTCTCAAGAGCAATGCTGGTTAATAAATTCCAAAAAATGAGGTGTTTCACAACTGAGTGACTCCAAATACAGGCCCAGACCTGGGTATTTCATCCACCAGGCAAGTTCAAACATAAAATGAGCCAAACCTTTATCCAAGTCAGTATGAATATACGAAGCTCAAGGAAAAAGCCAAGATAATATCTGGGACCCTTATGACCGCCTCCAGGCAGCCCTAGGTGATCCAAATGCTCCAGATGAAAGTCCTGCTGACTTAAAAGGATTAAGCTTTGAGTCTGTACTGGACCCCAAAAAGAAAACGCTCTTCAAAGAGCTGATAATTTGGTTGTGTAAATACAACACCTGAGCAACAAAAAGCAGGCAGTTCTCAAGTTATGGGTTATGTATTTGGTGTGGGGGTAATAATCTGGAGAGAGACTAATAAGAATGATAAATAATGACCAAAAAGCTCGCCTGATATGATATCAGCAGGAATGCTGTGATCCATGATATCTCGTCACTTTGTTCCTTGATTTAGAGAGTTTAGATAACAATATAAAAGTGGAGGCCTTAGTTAAAAAATAACAATGGCAAATGGAGTTAACTACAGAGATGGTAAACCTGTCACAAAGTCCAGGATGAAGTGGGGCCATGAGTGGCAGGGTATTGATAGGGTTTGTAGAAGACTTGCTGGGTCCTGACTGAAAGCAATGTGTGCTGTGTAGATGGAACAAGTACAGCCCCAATGTAACCATCTGTCCATTAGTCTATTAAACTGAGGGTTAAGTGTTTGAACTGACTAGTGTTAAAGGCCCTCTGTGAGTGTCAAGTCTCAAAAAGCTTTTACATCATGGTGAAAGCCCACAGTGATAGCTGCTGTTGGCATTGCATGCCTGTCGTCTGAAGTTACCCCTGCACCAAGAGGCAAGTTTAAAGAACAAAGAGAAAATGGGTAAATCCCTCAATTGAAACTTAGACCACGAGACTGACAGAGGAATCAGCCATGAATGCACCAAGCTCAAGCATACAGTTATGTTATTCTCTGTGACCCCATCTTATGCCTAACTATGTTTTTTTTTTTTGGTCTCGGTTGAGGCATGTTCTACCAGTCTTAGGAATGTTGTCAATGCCATGCACACAGACCCCTCTGAAACCAAACAAAAGATGGTGGCAGAATTGTAGGTGATTGGGGCAGTGGTGGCTCATTGGTTAAGGCATTGGGCTACTGATTGGAAGTGGCCGAACTGCCTCTATTGGGCCATTGAGAAAGTCCCTTAACCCTCAACTCCAACTCCCCTGTATGATGTCTCAATTGTAAGCTGATTGGGATGAAAACGTCAGCGAAATGACTATAAATGTGTAAGGTTTCAGAAGGTCAGAAGCACGGTGGCTTAGAAGTTAACATGTTCGCATCGCGCCTCCGGGGTTGGGGGTTCGAATCCCTACCTCAGCCCAAGTTTGCATGTCCTTTGTGCCTCGAGTCCCCTGGGATAGGCTCTAGGCTTCATGTGAAATTGTTTAGGGTAAGTGGTAGAGAAAATGGATGGATGGCTGGATGGATGAATGGTTTCATAAGAGGGCTATGAAACATAGAACAGAGTGCTTGGCAGCATTAGGTGAAATGATAGAGTGTGGATTTTTCTCACCACCTGAATAAGGCTGATATACCAAGATATAAATTGTGCCCGACGTCTCTAAATGCGCATGCCGATCAATAAAATGAAACATGGATGTTTCAATACTACACCAGATAACACGGTCATATCTTAATTAGCCAAGAGGTTCAAACAGGAAAGAAGAACCATGAAAATTCCAGAAGATCTTTTCATTTCAATCACAGTCAAAGCACAAAAATGGATGCTTTTGTTACGATAAAGAAACTCAGCATTGTGCCACAGTTCTATAGGGCAGTTATCAAAAGCAGGATCCAGTACTGCACAATCCAAAAATGAACCCTGGGGTATTATCAAGTTGAGCTAGACTGAGAATGCAATCCACTGCAACTTTCATTCCTTCACAGAGCTCTAGCTATTTAAATCGTGCCACTAGGGTTGTTGTAAATTCCTTCCTACCTGCACTTATTCCTGCACCTTTCCTCCAGAAAATGCTTTGCAGCGCTCAAAAGCAAAACTAACAGCTGCCTAAACGATTCTTTTCATAATGCCATTAAGCATCGTCCCCTGAAACACCGCACTTCAGATGAAACAATGAGCTGTAATCACTGCTGATGCTTTTTGCACAGCCTACACTACAGAACTGACATTTATCGAGTTCACTTCACACACAGAAATGAATATACTGTGAAATATCTCATGTTTGCCATTGTTCCCTGTCTTCCTATGCCTAATGCATGTATACTATATATAGTGACTTATGCTGTTATGTTCTTTCCTTCGCCTTGTACATTAATCCAATGAATTACTTTACTGTGTCAGTTACTGTGTCAGTGCTCCAATACCAATATTCTAACATCGACTCTGCTGAATATGTTATGGCATGATGAAAAGGATGCTGAAAATCTTGGTTAGACACGACATCAAAACATGACTGAGACAAAAGACCGAAAGCTAATATACAGAACAAACATGAAGCGCTGATTTTTTTTTTTGGCCTTGTGCTTATCGGACTGTAAAGGTAATACAGAACAACTTGACAGGCGATGGATTTATTCGCAACCATACAGCAGTCTTCCATACACACATGCATGCACGTGCGCCCGCATATCTTCAATCTGTGTCTTGAATATTTAATGAGTAAACTGGTGTTACAGAACAAAGTGATGCAAAATCAATCAAGACTCCAAAATTAACAAGAGAAGAACAAAATGCATCGCGCCAATTACTGGCACTACTCATTAGCAGTGTGTGAGAGTCTAATGTGTTCTGTGTGTATAAAATGTCTTACAATTAAAGTTTGTGCAGTGCAGTGCTGGGCTGTGGAATGGTAATTACACAAAAGTGCAAGTGAGTGCCAGTAATGAAAGCGTGCACAAGGTGATAGATCAACTGTGTTATCTTTGGACTCTACAGAAATGCTGAAATTAATAAATAAATAAATAAGGGGCGGCTGTGGCTGTGGCGGCTGTTTCTCGGGTGGTAGAGCGGGTTGTCCACTAATCGTAGGGTTGGCTGTTCGATTCCCGGCCCACGTGACTCCACATGCCGACGTGTCCTTGGGCAAGACACTGAACCCCAAGTTGCTCCCGATGGCAAGTTAGCGCCTTGCATGGCAGCTCTGCTCCCATTGGTGTGCGAGTGTGTGTGTGTGTGTGTGTGTGTGTGTGAGAATGGGTGAATGAGACACAGTATAAAGCGCTTTGGATAAAAGCGCCATATAAGTGCAGACCATTTACCAAATAAATAATAATCAAGAATAGATTTTTCTAGCGCCCTGTGATAACATTTTTCACCTCTTAAGATCTGTTTTATTTTGTTGTTGGTTTTTTTTTTCCCTCATTTTCCCAATGTTGTCACAAATGAAATGCAAACAATTTGCTGAGCATGTTAATTAAAGTATAACCAAAGTGAATGCTTCAGAAGGCAGTGGTGATTAAACAGACAGATGGCCTTTAATGACATACATAGATAAACTAATGAAGGTTACATACACATCTGAAACTATTTTGGATGAAATACACTGACAGAAGGCACATCCTAAAATAAGAACAGAACCAAAATGAAAACAAATTTGTATCTATGGGCTGCAGTGTAATGCAATGCAATGCAATGCAATATATTTAAAGGCAATTCCCCACCAAAACCACTAGTACACATTAGAAAATTGACATTTGTACTCACAGCTGCATGTAATGGTATGCGATGATACATCCCTACTCTAAATTGCTCTGCTTGTACACACTCATTTACATAAAGTTATTTACAAAATCACCATACATGGTAAAGAACGTCCCTTTAAATCTGCGCTTATGGCTCAACGTATTGGACGTAATCTGTGATGCCGTGAAACTTGCTGTTTTTTTTTCCACTGCAAATGTCAATATTTGTCTGATATCTGCTGGGAAATAGCAGTCTCAAATTTCATGTTTAATGTGCCTGCTTCAGTAGGAAAGACTCTCAGCAAAAAGTTTCTCGTCATTCTTAAAAATCCTTGCGCAACACTATGTGAGCCTCATCTTCATGCAATACATCATCCAAATCTATCCTGAGATGTACTTTTTATACGATTTGATTGGAAGATTTCATCTGTATCAATTGTCTGTACCTTGTTATGATAGTAATTATTGTGAATTATGCTAACCTGAATGACAATAAGTGTGATGGAAGCTGCTTATTATCAGTTTACCTGTGATTACACTTCTCTAACACTAGGGGTTTGTGTATGCTCACGTCCTTACACACAACGAGAACTTGTGTGCTGATGTGCAATTTGCCAAACCAGGTTTGTTTAGTGTCTGGACAACTGGTGGCAGTTTTAAGACTTCAGCTTCACTTCTAGAGTACACAAACCCACATAGCGAGTATCAGAAAAGGCTGATCTCTGCTGGTCTGTCCCCTACAGCGTCAGCAATCTGCACTTTAAAGTACCGCTTTGGCTCTATCCTTTGTTTCTCCCCTGATGCCAGCACATTACTGCATGATTCCTAGTTCCATAGCTCAGTTTAGTTCCTTTGTTTGTTTCCATTGTATAGTATGTATCTGCCTGCCAGTCTCCTGACCTCTTATACATTTTGCCCTCAATAAACCCACACTGCTTTTATAGCCTTGATTTGCAGTTCTGCACTCGCATCATTGCGTGTGTCCTAATCCAGAGAAAACGCAGAGAAGAAGCATGAAAATGCAATATAGGTAGATAGCTGTGCTAGCAAAGCGCTTCATCCACACAGATTTACAAAAAAATACAAAATTGCACAACAGAGAAACAGATCGCTAAATAGAAGGAAACACAGCACTATATAAAGTGTACATAATGAGCATTATATATGTATATCTAATATATGGAATGAAATGTCGGACAAGAACATAATGATTTCACATGCAACCCTTTTCTATTCCATTTAGACCTTCACAGAGCTGAAAACCAGCGGGTCAGCTGCAGAAAATGGCAAATCGGACAGATTTTGGCAAATTTACAGATTCTTCAAGGTTACGGTGGAATAGAAGGGGAAAATGTTAATGTGGTGATTTGCCACCTACTGATCTACCCCATATTCATTTCCATGAACTCCTAAGGTGTGTGTGTGTGTGTCATAGGCTGCTCAGTTGCCCACTGATTGGCTTATCTCCCCCTAAGCGAGATGAAACACTAATTAGGAATGGAGAACACAGAAGGCCCGGTCAGTCCCACATGACAAGCCAAAGCTGATGACCTGCCACACCTGGGCTAAGTAGAATCCATCCTTCACCTCACTCCTTTTAATTACCTCGTTATCTCTTCCTTCCAACAGACACGCTGTCTAAAAGCCGTTTTGTTTACTGACATATGTTTTCTCTCAGGGACACACAGCAATATTCTGACCAACTGCAGAGTCAGAAATAAACCTGATTAAAACCATCAAAGTAAGTTTGTCATAAGTCTGTTTTTACCATCACTTCACAGCACAGAGCATTTCTTGTGCAAAATAATTTCCTTCCAATTATCTCGTTAAGCAACTGGAATAGATGAGATTCCAGTTACCTAAATACAATTTAATGAAAGTGCCTGATGTTTGAAATAAACAGCACCTGCACACAAGGAACCTGGCAGGAAAGAACAGTGCTACTAGATGTGCTGGTATTTTATTGCACTGTTTTACACATCACTGAATGTCTATATTTAATTTAACACTGTTGTTATTGGAACTATGTGATTCATTTAATTAACTACAGTAAATAGAAAATCTAAACAATCCAGGTTTTTGTGAAGTTAAAAACAACAACAACAACAACAAGAAACTAAGATAAATCATGCCAGCAATTTTTCTACCCTCAGTGTGAAATGACAACACATAAAAATGAACTAAAAAACAATCAGAAACACTTTAGGGAAAAAGTTACACTAACCTGGCTGCATAAGTGTGTACACCCTTTTAGAACTGTGGATACAGCTGTGGTCGGAATGAACCAATCACATTCAGTCTCATGCTCAAAAGTAATTATCACACAGCTGTCAGCAATGAAATTAGTCTGATTAACCTGAAATACAGACCAGCTGTTTCTGTAAGAGTTTCTTCACATCTTTTTGGTTTCATCTGACTGCTGAAGCCATGGTCCATAAAGCACTTACAAAGCATGTATGGTATTTCACTTGTTGTAAGGTATCGATCAATAGAGGAGTATAAATGAGTGAATCATTAGATATACCATGGGATACAGTGAAGGCCACCATCAACCATCAAGTGGAGAAAATGGAGCACCCCAGTGACATCACCAAGAACAGGACATCCCTCCAAAATGTATCAAAAGGACAAGACACAAACTTACCAGGGAGGCTGCCAAGAGACCTACGGCAACATTAAAGGAGCTGCAGGAACATCTGACAAGTACTGATTACTCTCTGCATGTGACAATCTTTTATATTCTTGACATATCTTGGCTATGGGACAGGTAGGCAAGGGGGAAGCCCTTTATCACAAAAAACATCCAACCTCAACTAAATCTCTCCAATCCATGTGGCCAAATGTGTTTTGGTCTGATGGGAATAAATCCAAAAGTACTAATAATTTCATAATTCTTGAAGTTATGTTTGGTGCAAAAAAGAAAATCACCAAAACAACACCTTTCAGCATGACAACGACACAAAGCATACATACAAATCAACAGTGGAATGGCTTAACCACAAGAAGATCAATGTTTCTGAATGACCTAGCCAGAGCCTAGACCTGAATACAACTGAAGATATGTTGGGAGTGAAGCGGGCTGTTACAATTTGACCGCTCTGGAATGTTTTTGTAAGAAAGAGTGGGAAAATATTGCCAAGTCAAGAAGTGCCATGCTGATAGACTCTTACCCAAAAAGACAGTGATGTAATAAAATCAAAAGCTGCTTCAATATAGTATTTGTCATGTGATCAATGAGGGAACTCTGAACTACAGTTCCAAGCAGCCAATGCATCACAGTCACATGACCACCTGCACCTGAATCACGTTCCTGTTAATTGAGCACTCGTGTATACTGCACTCTTTGTCTTACGTTTGCCTTTATCTCTGTTGCAATGTTTTGTTTTTGTTTAGTCTTTGCTGCAGTGTTTTGCCCCAATTTCATAGTATCTTTTTGTATTTTTGTTTAGTTCTTTATTAAACTTTAAAAACCTGAACTTGCATCCGTCTCAACCTCCATAACGTGACAGTATTAGTTTAGGGGCGTGCACACTTTATTTAACACAGGTTTTTTTTTTTTTTTTAGGTTAATGGCTTGTTTGTTTGTTTTTTCCATAAAACAAAAAAAAAAAAAAAAAAAAAAGTTTGATTGTTTTTCATTTATTTGTATACTTCACATTACAGTTGGGAAAAGTCCTGATGTGACTTAACTTAGCTTTTTAGTTTGTTTTAACAGTGGTGTGTACACTCATCACATATTCTTACCTGCTTCTCTGTGCTGATTGACAATATGCCGAACAGAACCTCTTGGGATAAGGTTTATTCCATCAGGAATATATTTATTACTACGGGAAAGATTTTGTGCTTTCTGGTTCCTTTGTAACTTGACTAACTGTCTTTTGGAGAAAGCATGATCTCTGTGACTGTGACCATGGCGTGGTTGTTTGTGTCGGACGGGCTGGTCTGAGTATTCCAGAAACTGAGATCTCCTGGTATTTTATGTATAACAGTCTCTAGAAATTGTACAGAATGGTGTGAGAAACAAAAGACATCCAGTGAGTGGCAGTTATGTTGGCATAAATCCTTTGTTTATGTGACAGTTCAGAAAGGAATGGCCAGACTGGTTCAAGCTGACAGAAAGGCTACAGTAACACAAATTACCACTCTTTACCACTGTGGTGAGCAGAATGTCGAACCTTGAGGCAGATGTGCTACATCAGCAGAAGACCACACAGGGTTCCACTCCTCTGAGCCAAGAACAGAAACCTGAAGCTACTGACCTAAAGTGGACAGTTGAAGGTTGGAAGGGTGCCTGGTCTTAGGCAACGTTTTTTCCAGCTGACCACACACACTCAGATGTGTTAGGAAGTTTGTTCATGGTGCAGACTCTGTGACTCCACTGACCTTTTCAAATCAGTCTTGATGCCTCACACTTCACTACCCTGTTCCTCTCGCAGGAGAAGTAAGAGGAGGAAAATATAAATAAAGCTAAAGTTCTGTATATGGGCATTTGTATGGTTTTATTCCTTCGCTTCTTCTCACACTGTCGTTTTTGGAATATCTCTTTGTCTCTCCATGACTGCATCTCCTGACAACTGTATCATTACAGCATCACAGCAACACTCACACACTATGTTATCATGAAAACTAAGCATGGAACACATTGACAGTCTGTCACGGCAAGGAATAAAAACTGTAGCTCTTTATATCTGGGAATTATATTCAAATGTAGCCTTTTATTTTATTATGCTTACCTTTCACATACACTATTTTTCCCATGTGCAGAAAGACTTGCTCGGGGGTAAAAAAAAAAATAAAATAATGAAAGGGGAACAAAAGCTGTTGCAAAATGTTCTGTTTCAGGCTCTCTGTTGTTCTCTCTTTATATGCAATGCCTTTGATACAAACTTTGTAACCTAAAGTATGACCATTGTACATCCCATTCCAAACCCTTTGTTGTTATAGCCACAAGAGCATTAATGAGGTTAGGCAGCGGTGGCTTAGTGGTTAAGGCTCTGGGTTACTGATTGGCAGGTCAGGGGTTCAAGTCCCACTGTTGAACAAGGCCCTTAACCCTCTCTGCTCCAGGGGTGCCATATTATGTCTGACCCCAGCTTCCTGACAGGCTGGGGTATACGAAGAAAACAATTTCACTGTGCTCTACTGTATATGTGACCAATAAAGACTCATCATTATCATTATGCTGGACGAGGAGGTCTGGTGCGATGTTGGTGTTCCAGTGACATTGAGGTCAGGCCTCTGTGCAGGACACTCAGTTCTTCCATACTAACCTTGGCAAACGTTATGGATCTCACTTTGTGCACTGGGGCATGGTCATGCTGGAACAGGTCTAGCATAGGCCACTTAAGCCACTTTTCCACTACGTGGTACAGCTTGCCTTGACTCGACTCGGCTCGGGTCACTTTACTTTTCTGAGCTTGCTTTTTCACTGCATTTTAGTGCAGCGTCAGCGTGAGCGCCATCTTCCACTGGCATTCACGCAGGAATAATGTTGTACTATCGAAGCCCTGTACAAATACACAGTCAGGCCGTAATACAAATGCCTTTCCTGGACCCTATTAAGGATGTAAATTAACAGCATTCTAGAACCTACGTAGTGCTTTATATGACTGATTCGGTTCAGCCGTGACAGGAGTGACTTCGATAAATGCGTGTTTGGAAATCAGTAACAAGCGAGATGTAAAGATCTAAGACAGAAACCTTTGGTTGTAATTTTATCTGTAATGAGATAAATAATACACAATTTTCAATTAATAGAATATTACCATATGCAAAGTATGTATTAAATGGCATACATTAATTCGGGCACAATACAGAACCACTCAATAAGGAGAATTCCGCATTCCCTCAGTGCATGGCTCACAGTTAGTATCGCCTCGGCTTGCTTTAAACCTAAAAAAAGTACCAGATACCAGGCACTGTCCTCAGTGGAAAGCCCCCCAAAAGCGAGCAGAGTCAAGTCAAGTCGAGCCGTACTGTGCAGTGGAAAAGCGCCATTAGTTCCAGTGAAGGAAAATCTTGATGCTGCAGTATACAAAGACATTCTACATAATTGTGCATTCCAACTTTGTGCCAATGGTTTGGGGAAGGCCTACATATGCATGTAATGTTCAGGTGTCCACATATGTATGGCCATATAGTGTTTAATTTACTAATATAATGTTGGCTATCCAGGGCTGGTCCTAGACATTTGGGCAGGAATTTTCCTCCTATTGAGCCAATATAGACTGTAGTCATATTATGTATTGCAGTGCAATACCTTAAATATGTACTATATTTTGACCCACCTTGAAATAGTGACATTAATTGGTTTCACTGTAGGTGAGTGACAATTCATCTATATCCAGTGGACAAAGAGCCTAGTCTTCTGCTGCCCATCTTTATTGGTGGACTAGCATATAGGGATGTTACAGTTATGGAGGCCCCGCCTCCAAGCCCACGGCCCTAGGCAATTGCCTACTCTGCGTATAGGTAGCGCCGGCCCTGGGGTTATAACATGTACACGGACGATACATGATCATACATTGATTGGTCATTTTATTGCTTTCCTGAACGGTACAAATAATTCTGAATGAAAAAAAGCATTTTTCTTTCTCTGTCTCTCTCTGTTTTTGAACAGTATGGAAAATGCAAAAAAAACAACAACAAAAAAGGGTCATTTGAAAATTCACCCTGTGCTATATTGAAAGCACATTATTAACACATTATTTGATGTTTTACTTTGTAAATGTAATTTCTTTTTGAAAATATACACTCATTTCAAATCTGATGACCACAACACACTCCAGTCGACTGTGTAACATCACCATTTCTTTTAATAACACTTATTAAGCGTTTGGCCGCTGAGTGAAGACACCAGTTGGCTAAGTTGAGCATGTGGAATTTTCCCCCATTCATCCGTTATGCATTTCTTCAGCTGTGCAACTGTACGAGGCCTTCATTGCCTTATTTTGTGGTTCATAACGTGCAACACATTCTCAACTGGAGACAGGTCAGGACTACAGGCAGGACATGCTAGCATCCGCACTCTTAAATGATTGGTATAATTGGGTAAATTAGATTTTAATTTCAAATCGGTTACTTGTTACAGTGAGGAATAAAGGAGCGACAGTTGCAATCAGAATTATACAAACCCCCTTGGAAATCAGTTTTATTGTGAACATTTATAGAGTTTCAATTGATTGCAATGAACAAATCAAACTAAAGTAACTGGAATAGTTCAACACAATGGATGCTTCAAGTGGTTTCCCCAAATTCAGCTGAAAATGCAACTTATAATGACTACAACCCCAATTCCGAAAAAGTTGGGATGCTGTGTGAAATGTAAATAAAAACAGAATGCAATGATTTGCGAATCCCTTTAACACATATTTTATTCACAACAGAACATAGAAAACATATAACATTTTTAAACTAAGGAAATGTACTATTTTATGTAAAAAAAATAAGGTCATTTTGAATTTGATGGCCACAAAACATCTCAAAAAAGTTGGGACGAGGGCAACCAAAGGCTGGAAAAGTAAGTGTTACTAAAAGGAAACAGTTGGAGGAACATTTTGCAACTAATTAGGTTAATTGGCAACAGGTCAGTAAGATGATTAGGTATAAAAAGAGTATCTTAGAGTGGCGGAGTCTCTCAGAAGTAAAGATGGGATGGAATCTGTATGGAAGCATGTGTTACTCTAAAACCTGTATATACCTTTCAGCATTGATGGTGCCTTTCCAGATGTGCAAGCTGCCCATTCCATAGGCACTAATGCACCCCCATACCATCAGAAACGCAGGCTTTTGAACTGAGCGCTGATAAAAGCTGGATGGTCCCTCTCCTCTTTAGTCCTCTTTGGTTTAGAGGACGCGGCGTCCATGGTTTCCAAAAAGAATTTAAAATTTCGATTCGTCTGACCACAGAACAGTTTTCTACTTTGCCTCAGTCCTTTTTAAATGAGCTTTGGCCCAGAGAAGATGGCGGCATTTCTGGATCATGTTCACATATGGCTTCTTCTTTGCATGATAGAGCTTTAACCAGCATTTGTGGAACTGTGTTCACAGACAGTGAGTTCTGGAGGTGTTTCTGAGCCCATGCAGTGATTTCCATTACAGAATCAGGCCTGTTTTTAATGCAGTGCCGCCTGAGGGCCCGAAGATCACTGGCATGCAGTATTGATTTTCACCCTTCTCCCTTGTGCACAGAGATTTCTTCAGATTCTCTAAAACTTTTGATGATATTATGTACTGTAGATGAGGAGACATTCATAGTCTTCCCAATTTTACGCTGAGGAACATTATTCTGAAATTGTTCCACAAATTGTAGATGCAGTTTTTCACACATTGGTGAACCTCTGCCCATCTTTACTTCTGAGAGACTCTCTAAGATACTCTTTTTATGCCCGATCATCTTTCTGACCTGTTGCCAATTAACCTCCCGCTGTTTCTTTTAAGTAACATTTACTTTTCCAGCCTTTTGTTGCCCCTGTCCCAACTTTTTTAATATGTGTTGCGGCCATCAAATTCAAAATGACCTTATTTTTTCCTTAAAATGGTACATTTCCTCAGTTTAAATTTTCTATGTTCTATTGTGAATAACATAGGGGTTTATGACATTTTCAAATCACTGCATTGTTTTTATTTACGTTCTACACAGCGTCCGTCCCAACTTTTTTTGGAATTGGGGTTGTATTTCAATTGCTTTTGTTTGATTTGTTCACTGCAAACAGTTGAAAGTCTGTCAGTTTTGACAATAAACCAGATTTGCAATGGGGGGTTGAATAATTTTGACAGCAGCCGAATGTTTCTTTATCAAATGTACATTTTAAGTCATTTCCTTAGAATGTAAGAAGTTATGATTCGAGAATGAACAGCTGAGTATCCATGTGGCAGAAAAAGGAAAGTGCTCTATGGAGTTTCTGATCTGCCAGAAGTACATTAAACACCTCTGCAGTCTTATAGCAGCTGTAGTATGTCTAAAGCACTGTTTTGTCCAAATTGTCCAAACAGCAACAGTGTAATACAAAAAAAAAACAAAAAACAATCATTTGATATTGTTCATCATCATCATCATCATTATTATTATTATTACTTATTTATTTATTTATTTTTCACATACAGGCATAGTGTTGTGTATCTGTGATATGCTACATGCATTTATGTTTTCATTTTTCTCAGAAAATGAGCTCCAGGGGTGCACTGATTGGTTTAGACATCTTGCAAAAAGCCTTAATTTGTCAACAAACAAAAACAAACCCAGCACTGATGATTATCAAATTACTATCCTGCTGAGCCTAAAATGAGATGTAATAGGCTTGATTTTAAGACAGCAAAACAATGGAAACTAATAATCTATGTGACTGTTTGGTTACATCTTGCTGTTTGGGCTATGAATTTATGTCAGCACATGTATTTTGCATGATACTGTTAACATAATATGAGTTCCCTTTCAAAGGGAACTCAACGTTGCATGAACTTCATGCTGTGAAAGGCGCCCTCATGCGTGACCGGTATCTGAAGTCTGTCTTAAATCATGTCTATTTATAGGCCTGCAGTGGTCAGGTGACGTGGTATTTCTCACGTCACGCGATTATAAAGCGGCGCCTGTAAACCATGTCATCAGCCTTATTTTCTTCAGCAAAAACCGCTTGTCGGCAGTTTGTGTGAATGCTTGTAAAAACTTTTCCCTTCCTCTCTATTTTTCCCCCCAAAAAATCTCTTTACTTTTCTGTCCCTTCTGCAAAAAAAAAAAGAAGTATGATTCAGAGAGAGTTCAGGAAGTGTGTTAATCCTTGCTCCTGTTTTATTACAGAGGGGGACGGACAAACATTCTGTGTAACATGCCTGGGGGTACAGCATGCCGCAGCAGCTCCGCTCACGGCTCTCTCTCTCTTCTCGATTTTAGAGCCTCGCAGCTCAGGCTCAGGTCCAGTGGATCCTGTATGGTTTTGAAGGAGGAGCCGGAGACAAATCTCTTGCTCCATCCTCTGGATATGACTCTCCACTTCTGGGTTTTGGAGCTTGCGTCGTGACTCCTCCTTCAGTTATGGAGAGTCAACCCACCCTCTCTGACTTCAAGGAGCCAGAGGGGGGAGCCAGTACACTAAAAATGGACAGTAGCTCTCAAGCATATAATGAGTTGCTTGAAGTGATTACTAGGGCTGTAGTGAAACTTGGTCCCACCAAGAAACTGAATTTAGAGTGGCCCGGGGAAGAGGAAGTGGCTCATAGCAGGCTGGATGAGTGCTTTCTCCCGTGAAAATAAACCTCCCTCACACTGCAGAAAACAGCCCTTTTTTCCAGAAGTGCATGATGAAATATTGCGCTTCTGTGGAAAACTGTACACCAGATCTATATATAACCCTGCAACATCAGATTATTCAGCCATCGTGGGGAATGAACAGTATGGGTATTTGGCGATGCCGAAGGTGGGGGAGGTGCTTGCGAGTTACCTCTCTCCAGCAATGGCAGGGAATTTAGGGGGGGGCAGCTTTGCCATCCAAGCCATGTAAGGCCACCTTGGCGTTGGTTGGCAAAGCCTACGTGGCATTGGGTCTCGCTTGTGGGTCAGTGCATACAATGGCAGTGTTGCAGGCCTACCAAGCAAACCTGCTAAGTGAGCTTGACAGAGGGGAGGGAATTGGGCCTGAGGTAGTGTTGGAGCTTCGCCGTGCCACGGATTTGTCTCTTCAGGTGACCAAGCAGATGGCCCATCATATTGACCTTTCAATGGGCAGCTACGTTGTGGCGTACCTATGGTTCAATCTCTCAGGGATGGGGGATAAGGATAAAGTCTCCCTGCTGGACCCCCCTGTTGAACCTTCCAGCCTGTTTGGCGGCACGGTTAATGTCATTGCAAACCGGTTTCGTGAAGGTGGTGGTGGGAGGAACTTCAGTTAGACCCAGTAAACTCTGCAATAGCTACAGTTCTGGAGTGCTTACAGAGACGTTTCTCAGCAGGGTTGTGTCCTTCTACAATTAGGGTCTACATGGCTGCCATTTCGGCCAGCCACGCCCTTGTTGATGGAGCCTCTGTGGGGCAACAACCTCTAACTTCAATGTTTATGCATGGTGTCAGGCAGCTAAGGCCCATCTGCAGACCACGCGTACTTTCCTGGGACCTGTGTGTGGTTGTGGAAGGTTGGTCATGCACCACATTTGAGCCTCTAGAGTCAGCCCCAGAGATGCCTCTGACTCTAAAGGTAGCTCTTCTGCTGGTCCGGACATCTCTCAAGCGAGTAGGAGATCTACAAGCTCTCTCTGTTGCCCCTTTCTTCCATTACTTTACCCCTGGATTAGCCAAGGCCGTCCTATATCCTAGGCCAGATTATATTCCTAAAGTGCCTGCAACTGCTGCCCAGCCAGTAGTGTTGCAGGCTTTCTGCCCACCTCCATTCCTCACACTGGAACAAGAGAAATTGCACCTACTGTGTCCAGTAAGGGCTCTCTGTATTTACGCCAATGGCCAGAGCAATGGACCTAAGTCTGAGCAGTTGCTGGTCTGCTTTGGTGGCGACAGTAGAGATGATGCTGTGTCGAAACAGCGCATCACTAATTGGATAGTGGAAGCAATCTCTATTGCTTATAAGGCATGCAGTCTCGCTATGCCTCTGGGCATAAGGGCTCATTCCACTAGGGGGGTCGCCTAATCAAAGTATCCAAAGGGGTACCCTTACAGGATGTGTGTGCTGCGGCAGGGTGGTCTACGCCACACACATTCATTTGATATTACAGTTTGGACATGGATTCCACCCCAGGCTCGAGTGTCTTGCAGTGACCCTTGGGCTCGGACCTTTTTGAACAGGCCATACCCTCAGTATGACGGAGTGGGTATACTCGTCCCCACATGTCTGGGTTACACATGTAACCCTGTATCCTGAGAAGGGAATGAGACCTTGAGTGGCTTTTTCATATTGGGTCATGCCTGTGAATTGCATCTTTGCTTCAGATAATAGCAGCAGATAACGTGGTTTACAAGTTCTGTTTTATAATTATGCAATGTGTGAAATGCCATGTCACCTGACCACAGCAGGCCTATAAATAGGTGTGATTTCACACAGACTTACCAGTCATATGCGACGGCGCTTCCCACAGCATGAAGCTCACACAATGTCTCATTCCCTTCTCAGACAACAGGGTTACATGCATAACCCAGACATTTTTCACTTTCTTTTTTTTTTTTTTTTGCATAATATTATCATCCCACATGGAGTAAAATATCATAAAATAAATCATTAATGTTCTGGAATTTTAATGAATTTCTATCTAACATGAAAAAATAAAACCCCATAATAAGACATACAAGTTATTTGATCAAGTTCATAGAACCTTTAACATTATAAAGCGTAACTATTCATAACCACATAATAATTTATGTATAGTTAAACATTAAAATATTCAGCTGTAGTATACCCTTGCTCTAATTAGACTCGCTAATTAGATTCACACACAATTATTACCATTAAATAATTAGCTATTAGTAATTAGCTATTGCTATTAAAATCACAGAAGCAATGAACAGCCACACTGGAATGCACTTTAATTAGTAATAATATGGCATGTTTATTATAAATAGGTAGGTTCAAGATGTTTAGTCAGTGGCTGAAAAAACTCTGTGCTTTTGGCCTCATTATTACAGCAGCAACAAGATAATACTCATGTTCAGGAAGGCCACAGCATGGGGTTAAAAACGTCTCGAACTGTCTACGAGTCGATGTTATTACCCTTTCTGTGATTGGTGGCCGATCAATCAGGTTCATGATTGGAGCTAGCTAGTGTAAAGCATGTATGTCATTAGAGTGAGGATATTGGGCACAGCAGGGGGGAAATCACTCACTAATGAGTCAATGGGTGTTTGTCACTAGGTGAAGGTATGAGTGTAAGGTTGTGTATGTGTTTCATTGACAGGCATGCTTGATGGCTAATGTGCCCAGTAACAATTCTGTCCTGTCTGTAACAAGGAAAAGTAAAGCTGCAAAACAGTCATTTGGTTTCCTGATAAAAAAAAGCCTCTCTTATAAGCTCTGAGCATAAAGATTCTCCCAGTAAGCAACAAAATAATCTGTATAGGTCAGACATTAAAGCAAAAACTACAATGGTACATTGTTGTAGTAAGGTGTTAGAGTGGCTAGAATGGCTTCAATGCACCTTGGCACATTATTCTCGGGAACTGACAGGAGGGATTATGTCACAAATTCACTGTTTTTAGTTCAGGGCATGTGCTTTTATTTCTGTTCTAGTCCTGTCATTGGTGTGACCTAATTGTGTTCATGTGTTTAACGTTAAGCCTGTAATTAGTTTGTCTGTTTACTCCCTGTTGTTTTTTTCTGTGCTTGAAGACAAAGCCTTATTGTGCCTTTCTGTATTCTTAAGTTTAGAGCCTTGTTGTACTGTGCTCCCTGTTGTTTGTTTCTAGTGTACAATATTTCCTGTTTTTTTGTTCTTTTTTTTTAATTATTTTTTATTTTTACCTTGCCCGTTTACCTGAATTCTATTTTATGGCTCATCTTAGTTTAATGCTGACTGCCTGTGTCTTTTAGTCATGCTATGGACTTTGACTATGATATTCAGATTAGCCCTAACAAAACATCAAATCTTCTCAAATATTTTCCCCGAGTTGATGTTTTGATGATGGTAGTGGAGAGTGCTAACACGTCACTCCAAAATCTCCCATAAGTGTTCGACTGAGTTGAAAATTGGAGACCGTGAATTTCACAGCATTTGATTCACATCACTTTTCATTCTCATCCAAATCGTTCAGTAAGTCCTCATGTCCTGCTGATGGGGCTGGAGTCATCCTGGAAAAGACCAAGATAGAAAGGTTTAATCGAAGATGAAAGGTGATCATTCAGAAGTAGTGATTCGCAATGATGCTTCCCTCTGTGGCATGGCCAAACCATTCCAGCAAAATAAATAAATGCCTCCCACAGCATACCAGAGCCACCTGTTTTTCCTCTGATTCATGTATATAAAAAGTAGGACATCATTTGACAGTCGTGTCTCGTCACATGGAGGAGCAGAGAGACAAGCAACTGTGAGCACTTTACAAATGCCTCTAAAGTCAAGAAGAATGACACAGCATAAGCTCTGGGCCAGGAAATAAAAAAAAAAAAAGAAATGAAAGAAAGAAAGAAGCATGGTGTCATAATTAAAGCAAAGGAATGCTTGTCAAAGCAGGGACCCTATCTGTCTTTTAATTTCAGTTCCTTTACAGACGTCCAGGTGTGGCTGACATCTTGCTGAAGAATAGCTTGAGAGTACCAGCGATATGGCCAAATCAAATGTTTATCCCTGTAAATCCGACAAATCCATGATGCAGTCCAAGTCAAGCGACGTCAGCAGTGGAGGAGCAGAATGCCTGGCAGGTTTTAATCTCAGAGGCAACACTCAATGACAGGAGATATCTTTTCTAGCCATGCTGTGTCACATTCAGATCAGGGGGGACAGCAGGGTAAGGGAAGACCACAAGAAAAAAGAGAAATATAGAAACGCAGTGGATGGAACCTGTCGAGCGCTTTCATTTCAAGACCATTATGCAGCTACATTAAATACATTAAGATGCCTCATACAGAGAAACAACGGAATAAACCTTTGATCAAATCATTCCGCCCCCTTAATGATTGGAACAAAGCTCCAGAATGCTTAATGTGAACATGTCGCTGTGAGGTCATCTTTACCTTTATAAATTTACAAGCTTGCATACTATAGATGGTTTCATTTTGCCCATTGCATACAAGTGCTCCATTACTGTAGGTGGTGCTTGGGTGCACCTCATTTCTAATGATCGATCACTGGCTTGATCACGTGGAATGTTCGCCCATAGAGTTCACTCCGTTTGCTCTAAAATTACATCATATACTTTGTTGAAGCCAACTAAACATTGCCTCAAGTACATGAAGTATGCTGAGGGCCATAGATGTCAAATTTGCATTGTAAATACATAATCATTTGGGAGGTACATACGTGCTTGATACACATTTAGGAATGTTTGAAGTCATTAATGTGCCTCAGAAGCCGCTCGCAAGCCCACTGAAGTTTTCACTTCCTTTGAAAGCAGATCAGCCCACAAAGCCAATATTTGACAGGAGGTGCTTCTTCCAAGAGGTCAGTGAGGGGCAGTGAACTTTGTGAAAAGTGGAAACCCACAGCTCAGCACACATGATTAAAAGATGAAATGAGGCATAAAATCATGTTCCTGGAATAGTTCCACCTCTACAGTGTGTTTCCATGGAGCTGGTCTCAGAAAGTAGTGGGTGTTTATCCCAAGCTCACACCCATGATATATGGTTACCAGAGCCTTCATCTGCTCAAACAGTACCATTCTCTGCATGCCACGGACACGCACTGTGACTCTGGGACTGATCCCAGAGACTTGAGTGCGAATGAGCAAAGTGGGCATTTAAATGGAATACCATTTCATCAGTAAGATAGAGGAAAAAGAAACATGTCTGTTGTGTTAGTTCATATAAAATGATCGATCACTCACTTAGCCATTAAGGTTAATTGATTATTTGTATCACAGACATGACTAGAAATAGATTATCCCAAGCAGAAGGGCATAGCATGCTTCTCCAAGCAGAAAATGCCACCTACGCCAATGGAAAAGATCAGTGAATGAAAGGTGTCTTTGTGAATTGGAGTTTAGATGAACCACTTTTTGTAAACACACAGAGCAATCTGTAGTGGGGATGAATAGTGTTTCTGATTAAAAAAAAAACAAAACAAAAAAAAAACACCACTATGCTGTTAACTACTTTTCCGATGGATGCAATCTTTTCTGAGATGTTTGAGTACAAGTGTCACATTAGGAATGTTCATTAACCTTTCAAAGATGTTTTCATCTCTTCCTCTCTTGGTTTCTCAGCTCATTTTTTTTTTCCCTTTCATTATAGGATTACTCAAGGCCTCTGGGGAAAAGGTCAGAAATGCAGGTGAGGGGATTGTGAGTAATGAAATGTCCTAAAGGTTACCTGCATTACATCAACACCAATTTCTTTAGTCTGTTTTCCCCACCATGGTTTTAAGAACACAAACAAACATTCATTTCCCAATTATAGACATGGATATTTATAGCATTTGACAGTTATTCTTATCCCGATGAAGTTATCAAGATTTGTACTTGGAAAAGTTAAGCTAGTGCAGATAGACCAGAGTCAAAAAATGCTGTTCTATTAGTAGCACTTTTTTTTTCCGCTAACAATTATTGTTTATGTATATGCTCATTTCATAGATTGGTCTTCCATCTGATTTTGAAGACTGCAAATGGCCGAGATGACTGAATCCAACACTGAACAATAGCATAGAGAAGTCTTGATGTCTGGTTTCCTTGCATATTGAAGGTGGCCGGGTAAGGCTGAACTGTACTTGAAGGGACAAAATATGAAAATATAGAATGGCTTATGTCCAAGCTCTTTCCTTTCAGGTGAGAGGTGTTGACGATTGCTTGTGTTGGGGGTAGAGGAATGAGTATAGATTCATATATTTGGTTTTCTAGGCAAGTATCAGGGTTTTAAATCTAATGCAAGGGGTAGGAACACTGCTGGCCTGACACATTTGGTAGCCATAGGCAAGGTTAATCTACTAACATTTCCTTTGCTCGTTCTATGTTTTGTGGTTGCCATGGAGAAAAGCGGTGTTGGTGGTGTTGGTGGTAGTGGTGGTGATTCATCTAATAAGAATGCTCAAGCACTGACTATACATTACATGGCCAAAAGTATGTGGAAACCTAAACATCCCACCCATATGTGGGCCTTCAATAAACTGTTTCCACAAAGCACACAATTGTATTGAATGTCTTTGTATGCTGTAGCATTACAATTTCCCTTCACTGGAACTAAAAGGCCCAAACCTGTTACAGCATGACAATGCCCTTGTGGTTCAATGAGCACATCCCCACAGCCATGGACTCTGGATCAGATGTGAGGACCTAATGAAACCTGCTAGAAGAAAAGCCCAGAAGAAGTTGCAGAAGTCCTCAAAATGATGACGAAACAATCACTATTAGTATTATTGTTAGTGTTCATCAGTATAAAGGGTAGTTCAGTCACAAATCTGGCATGCTTTTGGGAGGTCTGAGGAAAACAGAACCCTGAGGAAACCTATTCCCATTTCACTGGGAGAATGTGTGAAACTCCACACAGACTATAACGTGACCTCAGGATTGAACCAGGGGACCTGAAATGGAGACGCAGCAACAATTAATCCCACATGTCTAAGGAACAGCACTGAACCGAGGAGCTGTTTAAATGCTGAAAATACTGGAAATAAAAATCACGACTCCTCTTAAAGCTTGTGCACGATCAAAGAGAGAGTGGGCAGCATTTGCATTTTTAACGATCCCCTCTTATCATGAGAAGTAGTCCAGATTCTGAACACAACACCAACTGTGACTCTAGTATGATTGCCTACTTATAACAGAGGAGTGATCGTCTCAATATCTCATACAAACACATCCTATTTTATTCATGTTATCAATGTTCCGTGTTTCTGCTCACCACAGTGAATTAGGTTGAATGTTTATATTGCTCATTTGCAGCAAAGCTCATTATATTTGAGTTTTATTTTCACAGACTGAGATGCAAGGGTTTTGTGGTCTTTTCACTATAATTGTGTGGCTGGCCTTCTCCACAGGTTTTCCTCAGTGACCTATTTGACTTTTAGGACACACCACACAAAGATCCCTAATGTAAAATTGAAGATTATTCATTTATTCATTCACCTCAGAAAGTGCTTTATCCTGGTTAGGGTTGCAGTGGATCTGGAGCCAAGCCTGGGAGCACTGGGCACAAAGCAGGAGACTTTACCCTGAATGGCATGCAGAATACAACGCAGATCATTGTCGCTTTGTTTCTCGACGCTCTTTGGATTCTTTGTATACCTCGTTGGTACCAATTGTCAGCTCGGATGAAGGGTATCATTTACATTTACATTTATTTATTTAACAGACACTTTTATCCAAAGCGACTTACAAATGAGGATATCAGATAGTATCAGATTCCTCGCTCTCTGTCACCCCGCCTCCGTAGAGGTGGAGTGAATGCTTGTTGCCTTCAGGCACTGGCCCGGGAATCCCTGGAAAAAAACGACCTGGCTGCAACGAGGTTAACCCTGGTAAATTCTAGATCGCTAGCCAACAAAACATTTATTTTGAATGATTTTTTTCACCTCCAATAGCCTGGACCTACATTAAGTGACTGAAACTTGGATGGGTGCTGGTGAGTCAAGTTCTTTTTCAGAGCTTTTACCCCTCAATTGTACTTATTTTAATTCTCAGAGGTCTACTGGACGAGGAGGAGGAGTTACTCCAGTTTTGAACTCAATGTCTTTGAGTTGGATCGACTTCACCCAGTGCTGTGCGCTGTGATATAATCACCCACCTAAATACCATAAAGATTTGATTCATCACTTTTCTGATTTTTTGGTTGGAATAATGCCAAAATATGATAGGGTTGTAATTGTGAGAGATTTTAATATCCATGTGTGTTGTCCCTCTATGCCGCTGGTTAATTAATTAATTTATTTTTTAAAAATCTTATTCAGCCTTTTAACTTGGCACGGTTTGTGACTCCCTCCACACATGAGCATGGACACATATTAGATCTGGTTTTATCATGTGGTCTACCTGTTTGTAATATTGAACTATGTGATGCTATTTTCTCTGACCACATGCCTGTATTATTTGAGGTCTATCTTTCTTGTATTTCTAAAACAAGTATCCCAGCTCATCATTCTCGACATTTAGCCCTTTAACTGCTGAACTGTTTTCTGAGGCTTTTAAAAACACTGATGAGCTTCATTCTGGTATTCTTCATATGGTCTTAATACAGAGGAGCTAACTTCACTGTTTTATTCTACCTGTCATCTATACTATTGCAATCTTTGTTAGATCTACATGGTTTTCAAGAAGTACTTCAATCTGGTTTTAAATCCCTCCATAGCACAGAAACAGCCCTGCTAAAAGTTTTTAATGATCTGTTACTAGCCACTGACTGGTGATTATGTTGTTCTCACGCTCCTAGATCTTACAGCTGCATTCGACTCTGTAAACCATAGCATCTTAATGTATTATTTGGAGCATTGTATTGGCATTACAAGGTACTGTGTTGGAGTGGTTTAGGTCTTATCTGTCTGACAGAAGTTTTTCTGTCCACCGGTCATGATACGGAGATGGATGCAAGTGCAGATAATAAATGTAATAAAGACCAAAACAAAAACCACAAAAGACACTAAGATCTTGTGGCAAAACACTATGGAAAAGACTAAACATAAACCAAAGACCATACACACAGCCAAAAAAAAAAAACAAACAAGGAGTGCAGTGCAAACTGTGACTATATACACGAGTGCTCGTTAACTAGAACATGATTCAGGTGCAGGTGGTCATGTGACTGTGATGTAGTGAGGTGCAGTGGCTGCTGGGAACTGTAGTTCAGAGTTCCTTCTCTGATACGTGACACCACCTTGGGGATTTTGTGTCCACCTTGACGTATCTCTCGTGTGGAGTCCCTCAGGGCTCCATTCTTGGGCTTATGTTGTTCAAATTATACATGTTTCCCCATGGGTCAATTTTTAGGAAATATGGCATCTTGTTTTATTGATATGCAGATGATACTCAACTATCTCTGCCTTTGAAAAGGAAAGATGCTAACTCCATAGCATCGTTGTTAGACTGTCTTGAGGATATTAAAGCATGGATGGCCTTAAATTTTTAAAAGTTTAATGAAGGGAAAACAGAAGTCGTGGTATTTGGACCCGGGGGTGTCCGTGGGGCTCCTTATCTGGATTTGGGTGTCATAAAACCATATGTGAAGCCCACCGTAAAAAAAAAATAAATAAATAAAAACCTGGGTGTTGTTATGGACAGTGACTTTAATCTGGTTAAGCAGATTAATTCAGTAATTAAATCTATTTATTTTTTTTCCGTTGAGGCAATTATCGAAAGTCAAGTCTTTTCTGTCTTTTAACGACTTTGAAAAGGTTATACATGTTTTTATTTCGACTCGTCTTGACTACTGTAGTGAGCTTTATGTAGGCATTAGCCAAGCCTCCATAACATGTTTTCAGATGGTACAATGCTGCTGCTCATCTGTTAACAGAAACCTGCAAGCGAGGTTATAAATAAATGTTACACCAATATCAGCCTCTCTTTACTGGCTTCCTGTTCATTTTAGAATTGATTTTAAGATTTTAGTTTTAGCATTTACATCGTTAAATGGACTAGCCCCAAGATATCTGTCTGATTTAATACAACCACATGCTCCATAAAGAGCACTTAGGTCCTCTGAGCAGTTACTTTTGGTCGTCCCTCGAGCGAGGCTGAAAAGTAGGGGTGACCGTGCTTTTGCAGTTGCAGCCCCAAAACTTTGGAATAATTTGCCTTTACATGTTAGGCCCAGACAATTTCTGCTTTTAAATCTAGTCTTAAAACTCATTTTCACTTCTTGCCGTTTAACTCAGTATGAGAGCTGTTTTTATCATTTTGTTCTTGTTGTATGTGTTTACTGTTTTATTCTGATTATGTTTGTACAGCACTTTGGTAAACACGTTGTTTTTCAAATTGCTCTATACACAAACTTTGACTTTGACATGTCTGTATGTAATATCCTTATAAGTTTACTTCTTAAACAGAGTTATTATTAACAGAAAAGCTTAATTATGTGTAATGTTATAAACATGCAAATTAAACAGTATATACTTTCTTTCCGCAGCATGAATACACAAGGTCAAAACTGCATGTGCAAGGTCACAAAATATGTTTCATTAACCTGCAACATATGGTACAGGCATAGAAGATGAAATTTATACATACTGATGCTATAATCCCATCTGTTCGTCCCCAGAAAGAAAACTGCAGTAAGATTTATACCAAAACTAAAACAAAAACCTATTGGCCAAGTGAAAAAGATTCCATTATATCCTGTGGGGAAAAGAGGATTTGTACTTTTTTTTTTCTTTCTTCAGTATAAAGAATTCAAGAATACTCCAAGTAATGGCCAAGTTTAAAACATAGAACAATCAAATATAGATGTGTTTGTCAGAAAGGCAATGCTTCCAGGGGTTTTAGCTCAAATTGGTAGGTATGCGGGCATGTGTATACTGTAATAAATGCTAACAAAACCAGTTTTTATTCAAATGTGTGACAAACATATGGACATTGTGAAGACCAACACTGAGATTTATAAATAGATCGTTTATCATTTACAAATTGGACAAAATCATTACAAATGTCCTCCAACATACACTATATGGACAAAAGTTTGGGGACACCTGACCATCACACCCATTTGTGGTTTTTCCCCAAACCGTTGCCACAAAGTTGGAAGCACACACTTGTCTAGAATGTCTTTGTATGCTGTAGCATTACAATTTCCCTTTACTGGAACAAAGAGGTCCAAACCTGTTCCAGCATAACAATGCCCCTATGCACAAAGCGAGCTCCATGAAGACATGGTTTGCCAAGGTTGGACTGGAAGAACTTGAGTGTCCTGCACAGAGCCATGACCTCAACCCCACTGAACAACTTTGGGATGAACCTGACCTCACTAATGCTCTTGTGGCTGAATGAACACATATCCCCACAGCCACGCTCCACAATCTAGTGGAAAGCCTTCCCAGAAGAGTGGAGGTAATTACAACAGCAATGTGGAATAGATTTGTAATTGGATTTTCAAAAAGCACATTGTGATGGTCAGGAGTGCACGTACTCTTGGCCTTATCTCATCCAAATAGTACATTTCACTGAGTGAAAGTGAGTGAATAAATCAGAGAGAGCCCACTAGACCACTTGTGGATGCGATGTAAAGGCTTTTTGATTTCAGAGTCCATGCAGTTTATGCTTCACAGCAGTCCAGTGCATTCAGCTTTGAAACCGTGTTAATGGATGAATGTTCAGGATTCCAATAATTAGTACTTCACTTTTGCACCAATGGTTTGAATGCGACAGAATAACAGTGTGCAGAAATGTCAGAAATGGAGGGGAACTGCAGTAGACTGTTAAAAGCTTCTTCTTATTTAATAATTTTACATAATTATCGAGTGAAAAGCCATTTTTTTGTGTGCAAAAACACTCAGGCCATATCCTTCACGACAATAAAACCGGTCCGACAAGAAATTCCAGAATGTTCACGCTTATTCCGTATGCACGTTAATTAATTGGCGAGCTAGCCAAAACTGAAATGCTTAATATTTTAAAAGAAATCCTAATACTAACCTCTCCTGCAATTTCACTCATTTGAGTAATGCTCATCTCCTTAAATAAGGTCACAAAGGAGGAAATAAGATGGATGTCTATCTCACAGACCAACCCATTATGTCTCACTATATCTCAATTATTTAAAAGTCCAACCCCAATGCTGTCACATTATTAGAAATGATAAGAATTTGAGAAGCCTGGATTGATGTTAAGTAATTAAAATCTTGACAGTGGACTAAAAAGAATCCCGGTAATGGATCCCTTCTTTCTTCTTTCATTTCTGTGACACGTTAGAGTAGTCTACCATATACCATATACCTTATTCTGCATAAACAGCATGTTTGCTGACTTTGCCTAGAGATAACAATCTAGTCTACACTGTGCAAATTGCAAATGCATTTGTATCACTTTTCACAGTTCACTATCCTCTCAGGCTCTGAGTTACTAAGAGTCCAAATATAAAGGCAAATTTTATGTGTGCAGTGGGATAAATTGCACACACAGTTGGTGGGACGTATCGCAGGTGATTTACAAAGAAAGCCTGACATATGCAAAACAGAGGTAGAAAACTATATGTAAATGAGTTTTTTGTATGTGCTATTTGTACCCAATACTACGTACAACACCTGCAATGATTCACGGCAAGAAACTCTTCGAAATGTAGTGTAAAATACAAATTAATGTAAAATAAAAGCTAGTAAACTTGGTTGTTTATTAAGAAAAAATGCGAGTCTCCGGCTCTGTTCAAATACGGTCAGTATGTGATATGCGACCATGTGGTTAAAATGATTAGTTATCATTTTGAGAAGCTGATTCTTTTCAGACACAATTAAGGCATACATTATATACACTTATTATTCAGCCTTGACATGTGGAATAACTTTGTATTCTGCTGATGAAATATGGCTTTTGCAAATTTAATGCCTGCCCTTTGTTTGTACTAATTTGTACACGAGACTTTCAGGCTGCAATTAATCCAACTGACAGAACACAAATTCTCATATACATACACACACACACACACACACACACACACACACATACATAATATATATATATATACACACACACACACACACACACACACACACACACACACACGTATATACACAAATGCAAATCTTTATTAACTGAGTGGGCTTCAAATACTAAAATACCACTGAGATCATAGTGATTATATAATCACGTGTTTGTTCAATATACATAGCTTTATAATCACTGATTTTTTTAAAAAAATGGCACTGATTCCAAATTCCCAAGAACTTGTATGTGCTATGGTTCTTCCATCAAATCCACCAGAAATCACATTTGGTGCAACCGAAAGGTGCTCGCCATTCTTGATGATGCTGCAGCCATCCACGGCAAAATCAGGTGTGCTCTCAGGGTGGGAGAGACATACTCCCTCCCCACCATCAATCACAGTGACTCTAACTAATTAATTCCTTAGATTTATATAGCGCTTTTCTAGGCACTCAAAGTGCTTTACATTGGGGGGGGGGGTCTCCTCAAAGACCAGCAGCGTGTAGGATCTACCAGGATGATGCAACGGCAACTATAGTGCACCAGAACACCCACCAGCTATTGGTGTGGAGTAGAGGAGAGTGATGTAATTTCACTCATTTGAAGATTACATCATCAGGGATGGAGATTATTGTGGGGTGGCGGCGGGGGTGCATGATAGATGAGGGCTAATAGAGGAATATTAATGACCACAGCGAGTCAGAACCTTGGTTTAATGTCTCATTCAAAAGTCCATACTGTTTTTACACTATAGTGTCCCCGTCACCATACTAGGGCATTGGGACCCACACAGACCACAGGGTGAGCGCCCCCTGCTGGCCTCCCTAATACCACTTCCAGCAGCAACTTTAGTTTTCTTCAGGAGGTCTCCTATCCAAGTACTGGCCAGGCTCAACCCTGTTTAGCTTTAGTGGGAAACCAGGTGAGAACTGCAGGGTGATATGGCTCTGACAAGCAGACAATCTAGATTCGAGACATTCAATGGGCATCTTTCAACTCAAGTATGCAGAAGAGAGTACATAGTGTTTTCCTCCTACGTTATGATGATACCCTGGGATGCTGCATGAGCAGAATTTTGAAAAAAATGAGATTGGTTGGCATTAACCCTCCCAGGTTGGGAGCTGTTAGTAAGTAGGAACTGGCAGGTGACTGAATTTTGTCTCCGAAACTCTCCATTCTCCCATTCTAATAGCTTAAAGTATTTTAATAACTCAAAATAAAATAGATTTTTAAAGATACTAGAATTCTTGTACATTTTGTCTGAGATTTGCCTACACATTAGCACTTTTTTTTTATTGTAGGAGCAAAGACTAGTCTAGTTGCTTTAGCTGCCCCAACTGTGTTTTATTACCTTCTTTTTTTGCAACTAATGAAATTTAGATTAGTATCATTTTCAACCAATAACAAACAAAAAAAAGTGCATATAAATGACAGTAAACTAAAAAGGCTATTGTTCATTTAGCCCCAGGTGTTCATCCTTTCGCCAAGTTCATTACCACCTTAGACCCTGTTTAGTTGCATATCAAAGGCTTCTACATGTCTTAATCATAATGGCAGTCTGAATTGAGAAAGAAAAGCCGAACCTGCATTGAGACCCCTGAGGCCAACCTGTCTGATCGTTAATTAACCTTTTTTAAAAAAAGCCACTACGCATTAGCATGCTGATTACTGACCCCTCCACATGACATAATGCATTCAGAAATTGCTATCAGTCTGAGAAGACCAGGGCTAACTAAACAACATAATCATTCAAGACAGCTAATTCTACTTCATGTGAAAGAGACTTGCTTAGAGGTTAATCAGCGCTTGAAGGCACAACCTTGCCGAAGTTAAATCAAACTAAATGAAAATGAAGCACACTCATGTGCACATATTTTTCGCCATCACCGAAACTCTATTACAGTTCAAAGTTACACTCTGAAAGTAATTAAACTTTAGATAGCTACAAAGGATTATGATTAGCTGCTGTGAACATCATCCATTAATGAAGGTTGCTATGTGTATCCTGGCTCCAATTCATGACACACAACGATTATAAAGAAGGAAAAGGAAAAAAAAAAAAAGGAGAGAGAAAAAAAAATAAACCCACAAGGAATGAAAACATTAGCACAGCTCTCCCTCTCTCACCTTCCCCCTGGCTTTCTTAAAAGAGGTCTGAAAAAGATCTGAAGCTGGTTTATTTATATCTTTCTGTCATGGTATAAAGGCACCCACATACAGATCACACGTCTTCATGACATGATTGACACGCTAAGGAAACTTTGCCAAGGAAAAGACTGCGTAAGATTTAAGCATAGGAAGATTTGCACAGGATTGTATGTACTTGCAAACACCCAGTGCAGGTGAATGCTTAAAAAATACGCCGGCAATAATAGAAACTGTCGGGAAAGGTCATTCCATGAGAAAATATTACCAGCGTTTGGCTTTTAACCTTTCGGAACAGTACGCATAGCGAGGATGCAGTGGTTGAAACAGTGGCGCCAGGAGCGCATTGAGATCCACAACAATTTAATCTTAAAAGAGGCCAAGAAAAAAAAAAAAAGCGCAAATAAAAGACTTACGATTATAAATCTCTGACAAGAACTTTGCTTCCCATTCTTCTTTCGGCACAGTGTGAAATTAAAAGTGGGAGGAAAAGCATTTGCATCCCTCCTTCAACTGACCTTGTTTCTTGAACCGTACAATTTGAAAATAGCTCTTTTTGAAGATTCTGTATTACAAAAGCATACCTGTGATGTTGATTTCACTGCGATGTGCACTTTTAAGAATTTAAATCAGCATGTGGGAAGAACTTCAATAAATTTCAGCTTACCATTCATTTTATGGAAAGAAGACTCGTCTTACACTTTTGTGTATTTGCACTTTGTGTAGTCTTGCGTACCGTCCTGCGTTGCACCATGGACCTGAACAAACATCATTTCGTTCCAATGTATACGAGCTATATAGAGGAATGGCGATTAAAAACCTACTTGACTTGAATATAAAAGAAGTCACTGCTATTTTTTTTTTTTTTTTTTTTTTTTAAATGGGGTTGGGATTTTCTTCCTTTGCATGTAATGGATATGTGAATGTGTGTAATAAAACATATGATCAAGTGTAAACGTTATGTACACATGTTTATAATGTATATATTAGGGATGTAAGTGAATAATAAATAATAATTTAAAAACAAGATGTAAGATATTTAACACTGGCTGTTGAGAGACAGAGAGAAAGACTGAGAGTGTGTGTAGCTCATAGACTTGAAAAGGCCACAGGCAATCATTTAAATTTACGTGTTAACGATCCACCGCATGTCAGATATACAACCACAAGATTAAAAGGGTGGGTCATTTATAGCAAGAGGGGGGAAAAAAAAAAAACCCAGCAGCATCGGATGATGTAATGGTATTCACCGGTTAAGCAGTGGACAAAAGCATGGAGGATGGGAAAGAAAGAAATGAGAGAAATCTGATGACATTAAACAAACTGCGAGAGGTAGAGCTTAGTGAATCGCATTAGAATTGTATATCAGGTAGATATTTGCAGAGGTGCATGCACTGAAATTCCCACTAAACCATAAGAAAAATAATTTTACCATCAAAAAACACTAGCGGGGCGCATGGTGGCTTAGTGGTGAGCACGTTCACCTCACACCTCCAAGGTCGGGAGTTTGATTCCCACCGTGGCCCTGTGTGTGCAGAGTTTGCATGTTCTCCCCGTACTGTGGGGGTTTCCTCCGGGTACTCTGGTTTCCTCCCCCAGTCCAAAGACATGCATGGTAGGCTGATTGTCATGTCTAAAGTGTCCGGAATGTGTGTATGTGTTTGCGTGCCCTGTGATGGATTGGCACCCTGTCCAGGGTGTACCCCGACTTGTGCCCGATGCTCCCTGGGATAGGCTCCAGGTTTCCCCGTGACCCTGAAAAGGATAAAGCGGTATAGAAGATGGATGGATGGAAAACACTGGTGGACAAGGTGGCTATGTTTTTTTTTTCAGATGTATTCTGAGCAACATTATAAAACAGTCTCAGCTAATTTTTTTTACCAACCAAAGAGGCCACATTCCTAACCAGGTAGTTTCTGGTCACTTACAGGACCAAGGTGGGACGGTGGTAGGAGCTATACTAAACGTTAGAGAGTGGAAGAAATCAAAGAGAATAGTGTCTGAAATGCAACGTTCACAAAAGAAGAAACTATAGGTAAATATCCGTTACTGTCAACAGCAGGCTCAGACATAAGGAAGTGTGTGTGTATGGGTGTCATACCTGGTCAGGGGAGACTGGCCAATAAGAGGGCGTTAACATTTTGGCAGGCATTTATAATCTTCATAATCTTACAGAGCACTGATGTCAAAGTTGATTACAAAACTAAGTGAAGACCTGTTCTTAAACCCCAGCCCTGTATTCCAGTACTGCTTTACACTCTACTGTTGGCTCGGATATGTGTGCCTCAAGTACATGACGAACCGACACACACAAAAACATGACAGCAGACACAATGTAAATAACGGTCTATTTGAACTATGCATAGAAGTGGCTCGCTAACGTGTTAACTTGCTAACTATCCAGTTATGAAGCATTTTATTTGCATCTCTGTACCCCCAGCTGATGTTTTGATGTTTTCCCATCATCTCTCCAAGCAAAAGCTTTTGGATTCAAGGAGTAAACGACTTGGGAAACAATGATAATACAAACGACATAATGTTTCATTGAATCGGTTAATGCAAACATGATCAATCTGCAGTGACATCTGAATCGGTTACGCTTCATTGCCCTATTGAGTAGAGTCAGACTAAATCAATATAGGTGTCTGACAATGAAAAGTAAATAAAATCAGCCCAGTTGAATGAATTAGCATGTATACACGTGTATACAGGTGTAGAACCTGTGCTTACACAAGTAGATATTTAGCAATCAGACAGGTGACTGTGACACAACTGATAATACATTTAAAATGATCAAAAATGTAAGTAGCAGAGATGGAGTGAACCCCGCATGGCACCGTGTTAATGATGAGGCTCGGCTGCTTCTTGATCAAAGAGAGAAGAGTGGGTGAGAAAGACAAAGGAAGACTATCACACACACACACACACACACACACACACCCCTAAATTTAAATCTCTTTCTCTCTCTCTCTCATACACACACAGTGTTCACTCACTATTAATCTCACTCATTCTTGCACTCTCACATTCTCTCCAAGATGTACTAAACATTTATAGAGATTTTTTTTTTTTTAGGTCTAATTTGACTACATTCTGCATAAAAACCTGCCTTAAAATCAGACTTTAATGCACTTCTTCCCTATGAAAAAGAATTGTGTAGGAAGTTAGCACAGAAATGTGTGTGGACATGTGAAATGCGGCAGATTATATATTCCATTCGTTGTACTAAATGTTTAGCCAACTAGCAGAACTCAATTTTGGGACATTTTTGCACAGTAAACTCAGGGTTTTGTTGTTTTTTTTTGTTGCTTTTTTCCCCCCTCAAAATTACAAGAACATTTAAGGACCTTAAGTTCCTGAGATTTTTTTTTTTTTTTTTTTTTTTGCAATTTACAATTGTATTCAAAGTAAATTATTCTGTTCACCTTAGAGTACATCAGAGTAAAACCAACTGGCATGTCAGCCATAGTAATACCTCTACACCATGACCTTGTTCTGATAGGAGAGTCTTCATTTAATAAGAGCATTACAGTCATGCAGAAAACACAACAGGGCATGCTCTTATAGAAAAGTAATCCCCAACAGGATGGTGTGATATGGCTTGATGCAGAGGTCAGGTGATCCCCGGACAACAATATCGGGGTAATCCTAAATACACGAACGAGGGAAAAGAAAAAGCTCGACAACCAGAGAATCACAACATGGAACAAAAAAGTCTCGGTACAGACAGGCGGGGAAACACCGAACAATACTTCACACTGAACACGAGGGTTTAACTAAACAAACGAATCAAAGTGAAAGCAGGTGAGAGTAATTGGGAAAGACGAGGGAGACAACCAATGACAGGACATGGGAGGAGACAAGACTTGAATCAAAACAAAACACATCTGGCAACATAAACTGACAGCTTGGGAGAATGCGATGCAGCACTGCGAGCTGCAAGGAAATATGTGACATAATGATATCACTTACATTCTAGCAGCTATAAACAGTCGTTCCCTCACCAGCCTCCGTTTTACCTTATCCATCCATCCATCTTCTATACCGCTTATCCTTCCTTCAGGGTCACGGGGAAACCTGGAGCCTATCCCAGGGAGCATCGTACACCCTGAACAGGGTGCCAATCCATCACAGGGCACAATCACATACACATTCACACACCCATTCATACACTACAGACACTTTGGACATACCAATCAGCCTACCATGCATGTCTTTGGACTGGGGGAGGAAACCGGAGTACCTGGAGGAAACCCCCGCAGCACGGGGAGAACATGCAAACTCTGCACACACAGAGCCACGGTGGGAATCGAACCCCCGATTCCCACCTGGAAGTGTGAGGCAAACGTGCTAACCACTAAGCCACCGTGCGCCCTGTTTTACCTCATCTTGAAGGTAACATGATTTAAAACAAATGCAGTTTGTCATGTTACTGAGAAACCGGAAACTACAAAGCCCTGAAGACCTAAGGTGGAAAATGTACCTTTACAAAGAGTTGACACTGGAGACTCCTTCCATAAGTGCTAAATAAACATTCCCATACCAAAAGCTTCACCCTATTATAATGTCTCTCTCTCTCTCTCTCTCTCTTTCTTCCTTCCCAACTCACTCTCATTCTCAAACTTACACTTTCACTATCACACTTTTTCACTTTTTTCCCCTCACACTCTTACCCAGTCTCTCTATCACGATCACATTATCTTTGACTGATGATAAACCCTGCCTCTGCCTGTTACTGCATCACCCTGACATCTTGAGCAGCTTTTCCATGAAGAGCGTGCACCCATGAGACCTTTTACTTTCCTGGCACGTCTAACCCAGCTAACACCTTTTTTTCCCCCCTTCCACCAGTGTAAATAAAACACTTTTCTGGGCATTTCAGCAGCTGTGCTGTGTTCATGCCATATTCGTCCTATATACATGTGGGTGGCTTTTGAAAAACCTTCACATAGTCAAATTCTGACATATTCGAATTTCATTTCCTTTCAACTAGCGAGGCGATTTTAGACTACTTACCACAGTGATTGCTAATGTTTCCGAATAGATAAATTCATTATGCTTGTACAAAACACCTTGATTGCAGAACACTTTGGTTATAGCAGACATTCATTTAAAACAGTCTCAAGCTTTTGTAATCAGAGTACAATTTTACAGGGAATGTAGAGTACTAGAGTAACTACTCTGCTTAAGAGCCAGCACTTGATTTTTAACTTCACTTCAGCTTTGCATGTGTGACCAACCTGCCATGAACTGTGAGTGCTGAAAGTATGCTAATAAAGACACTTACTATAAATCAACCTGGGTCACTTAACCTCATTATCTATAAAAGATCATGTCTGATACTGTTATCTAACACCTTATTGTGTCTTTGATATTCATTCACGCCAGGAAACCTGTTCCAACTGTTGTGCTCTGACAACCTTGAGTCATACAGTATATCATGATAAGATCAGGATCCAGATGTGCAAACTAATATCCCAGAAGACTTGCAGTTGGAATCGCAGCCGAAGGTGGTTACAGAATCAGGTGGGTGAATATTTATGCAACAGCTGTACAGCTTGGGTATCGCCTGGCTTGGTACACTGCGTGCTAGTTAGATTTTTGTAGTCCAACTTGCATCAGCACCAACATGACTATCTACGATTTTCCCAATTCCCAATTCGTCAATTGCCAATTCCCACCCACTAACTAACTCTCCCACCACATAAACGCAATCAACCGACTAGCATGAAACAAGGAACAGGTGAACACAATCAGGGAAACAAGCCAACCAATCAGGGAAACTACGCAAACATAAGCACATGGTGATCATTAAAATATGAACCATGATACCAAGGGAGAAGAAAAATGTGATAGATCATTCATCTTCTCACGCACACACTGGTTTTACTCGTTCACAATTAATTGAGTATTTATTCATGAAATCAAGAAACATCCATACATTTTCTGTACCACTTATCCTGCACAAGGTTGCAGAGGAGCCTGGTGACCATCCCAGGGAAAATGGGGCACAAGGCAGGAACATCCTAGACGGGGTGCCACCCCATCGCAGGGCACAATCGCACACACATTCATACACTAAGGATAATTTGGAAATACCAATCAACCTACAACGCATGTCTTTGGACTGACGGAGGAAACAACTGGAGTACCCGGAGGAAAACCCCAAAGCACGGGGAGAATATGCAAACTCCACACACACACACACACACACACAAGGTGGAGGCGGAAACTGGAAATTGAACCCCCAATCCTGGAGGTTAACCACTAAGCCACTGTGCCCTCCAATCAGGAAGAAACTAAAAACGATTAGGAGCAGTTCTAAATAAAGTAAATAATTATAAATCTCCTAAGTGTAAATCTCACTATCACCCATATTCACACTTTTGCTCGGGATAATCAAATCACGAACAAGGCAAAGGCTAGGGTTAGATTTAAGTCCTTACAAGGATAGAAAGACAAGCATGTAAGGTGTGTGTGTGTGTGTGTGTGTGTGTGTGTGTGTGTGTGTGCTCACAGATGGTACAAAAACACAGCATCATTTTATTAAGCATGTCTACTCCAGAAGACACTGATGGCACAAGTTATCACTTATTTATTTACACACTCGCCCACACACTCGATGTGCTTTAATTAATTTCATTTCATAAAGTATCAGGAGGATCAAAGTTCCAGTAACTCTACATTCTAAGACCCAGTTCTCCAGGAAATATCAACAAAGGAAGACTGCCAGGCTGCCGATTGTTTATTCTTGTGAACATCACCTCTGCCACAGGATCAATAACTAACTACAGGATCGTAAAACTGCAGTTACTGTAAGAAGAGCACTACTTTGGATTATTGGATCAAGCGCTTCTGGAGTGCATTTTCATCCTTACTGAGTCAGAGGCGAGGTAGAAGCGATTGCTTCTTCTCTATACATTCTCTACATCTCCAAATGATTAGTGACAACGCTAAAAAGCAGAGGAGAATTTCACTCCTCTTCACCTTGTCTACCTCTTTCAAAGTCAGAGCCGTTCTCTTTCCGTTTCACTTCCTCTACACCGTCCCTGTGCAACTACGAGAGAGGGTTCTCTGTTTTTCTCCTGCGTGATGCATTATTGATGAAAAAGAGTTGGCACCTTGTTTTAGCACTGCTCTGGGCATAAATTCTTTCTCCTGTCTGTTTGAAGCATCTCAGAATTTCCGGGACTCGTGTCATTGGTGTGCATACACTAGAGAATGTAAGATCTGAAAACGTTATGAGCTTTGACTGGGAGGCAGGGCTTGAGGCCAGGACTCAAAACCTGACGCGGCTCAGACTTGTTGAACACAGTGTGACTAAGGGCAAGATGGACATTCGCCAAGAAACGCTCAGTCTAAGAAACTTTAACTTAACATGAAACATTAAACACAGACTGATAACATAAGATACTTTTTTTTTTTTTTTTAAATCCTATGACAGGCTGGAGGTTAGCTCCTCCCACAAATGCTTTTTGGAGCATTTGAATCTCACAAGCTTTTTGGGAATAAATTCATGATAAGCTATATATATATATATATATATATATATATATATATATATGCTACTATATTGAATGACAATGACTACGTTTACATGGACAGCAATAATCTAATTATTGACCTTAATCTGAGTAAGCTAATAATGTGATTAAGGTGTTTACATGAGTTGCTTTTAGAATATTCCTCTCATGTACCCGTGTTACATGTTACAGATCATAATTAGATTAACAGCCCGCGTCATTACGTCACCGCGCCACGCCATCCGACGTCCCTCCAGAATTTCACGTATCGACATACAGTTGGTCTTCGTTATGGTACCGTATACAGTTTTGGGTGTTTTTATTTAATTTTTTTACGAACGCTTTAAGTGCAGTTAATTATTTGTCATGCTCTACGTGCTAATAGACAACTGCTTGAAGCGGTGGGTGTGTCCCAAATTGCATAGTTACCGTCTATATAGTAGCCGAGATACATGTATTTTTCCCCACTACAGGCCGATATTAGGAAAGTATGCGATTTGGGACACAGCCGAACTCTCTTGTTCGCCGTAAAACGTAAAACTGCCGTGTGTGATCGTGTCCTGTCGCAAAATGCGGTGAAAACTCCCACACGACGCTCATAATGTGATTAAGGTGTTTACATGTCACTACTACACGTCCATAATGCGACTAAAACAGGAGTACTCCACCTGTCTTAATTAGATTATTGCTTACTTCGATTATGACCTTAATTAGATTAAGGTAAGTAAAAATAGCTGTTTACATGCTAGTTTCTTAATTAGAGTATGGTCTTAATCGGATTAAGAGTGGATTATTGTTGTCCATGTAAACGCAACTAATGAAATACATTTCTATCATATTTATGCTATTTTCCTTCTCATCCTGCTTGGCATCCTGCCTTCCCAAGGCCCTGTTTTACAGCTTAAAAACACAAGTAATGACGTCTTGTAATTTTATTACTACTTGTGAACAGTCCTGTCTTGATTAAGTACTCTAATGGAAATTATACATTTCTTCTTTGTGGCATGTCTGAGGCTCCTGTAGCATTATATAATGCAGCGTTTCTGGATAAGTGCTTATAGAGTAGATCAGTTGTCTATTTGTATTTGTTCATTTGCCTAGGAAATACCTCACCACTTCCTGGTTACTTCCTAGTACACGCATTGCTATGCATCCTCGCAAAGTCTTGTTAATCCCAGAGCCCGAGTTTGAGTTTTTAAGTTTTTAAGTTTACTCCGACCGCTATTACCATGTGGTGACCCTTTGCCTTGCCTGTTGAGTTCTCTTTTGGATTTGCTCTCTGTTTGATTAAATTGTGCCTCTCTGTGTTTCACCCTTGGCTGAATTTACGCCTCTGCGTTTGAACTGTGCTTTGCCTTTGTTAATAAATCCTCCTGCACTTCGATCCTCAACCATCTCACGAGTCCTGTCAGTTAAAATAGATTTGATTTTTTTTCTTTTCTAGCAGAGAAAATAATGCATTTGTTCAGATGCACACAGCAGCACATTTTCAGTAATTTTCATTTTCCTCTGATTTCTTTCGGAATTTCATCGGTTTAAAAAAAAAACAACCAAAAAAAAAACGCTTTGATATTGTTGTCAAATCTAAATAGAAAATTCAGTGTGTCCTTATAGATATAGATCGATACTGTAGGACCATGCAGCGAGCTTGTGATTAGTTTGTTCTGTCAAAAGTTCAACTTTCATAAACAAATGCTCCGGCATCCATTAAAGTTAAACTGGCTTCCTACAAAACCGAGACTTTTGATGCGTTTGTTAGTCAAATTCACTGATGATAATGATGCATTTTTATATTTGTCTGTCTAGACAGGTGTATAAATAATAATACATTATGAAAATACGACTATTGTTTATTTATTTATTTTTACCCACACACAACACTGACGTCCCTGGCACCCGAAACAATAGTGATAACTGATCTCTCCAGTTTATTATTACATCTCACAATCTTAGATTCCAGTCGTACGACACTGGACGCCTGCTGTTTGTTCCCTGTGCCGATATTACCTAATAATACAGCCCCAGCACAATATCCACCCAGTCATTTACATGGAGTGTTCTTCAGGATGCCGATCTTATACGAGTATACGCATTTGTTCTCATTGTGCATATTTAATTACACTGCTGCCATTTCAGTCAGCTGGGAAAATGTTTCATGTCAGTGAGATTTAAACCATAACCCCATTAGTGTTATTCAAACGTGAGTGAGCTTACAGCATTTTTCATTCATTATTTTAGTACTTCATGATAATCAATCTATGCCTGGAAGACACTACAAATTCGAACGTGTTACCGGGAACGTATACTGGGGGAATGATCGTTTTTATCAACAATCTGTTCATCTAAATAAATAAATAAATAAATAAATAAGGCCTACACGATTACAATTTGTTCATGGTTTTTGCAATATCCCCATGGTAAAAAGCTGAAAAATGAAAATAAGCTCTCTAATCAATTTGTAGTGGTGTGTGATCATTGTAGGTAAGTGTGTGTCTGGATGAATCATGACACTGGTATGATCTAACAAATGGAAATTATTTTGGGGGGGGGGAAATAATGCAGGTCTAACTTCGGTTCTAGGCATAATCGATAGCTCTTTATTTAGCAGTACAATCACAATATGGTATTTTGTCCCCCCCACGCCAACCACCTCCACCCAACAAACACACACACACAACGCTCTCAGTGCATCGGATTCAAAGCTCCATAAACAGCGGTGGACCCTGCTGCACTTTCAGCGAGCATGTGGTGCCATAAACAGTGTGTTATTTGTGACCTACAGAGCTACAGACTCACACAAATCCCCGCTGACGCCCGCTGTAAAAGTGTCAAGTGGAAGCACTTCTTCTAATGTGTACTTTTCACACTGGATATGCTCTATGTGTGTGTGTGTGTGTGTGTGTGTGTGTGTGTGTGTGTGTGCGTGTGTGTGTATGCGTGTGTGTGTGTGTGTGTGACACAACCTGGTTTCTGGGTTTTTATGGGTTCTACACTAAAAAATATCATTCATGTAGATGATTTATTTATTTATTTATTTATTTATTTATTTTTTACAGTTTAAGCTGCTAAATTCAAATGTAAAAAAGGCATGTACTCACCTGAAGAGAAGTCATTTCATGGGTAAGGGAGCATGAAATAAGGAGATAAGCAGAAAATTAATTAGCAGCTCGTAGCAGACATTCACCTAAATTAGTTAGCTGAGAATATTTTCATGCCACCTATTAGTACACACACACATATACACACACTGACACAAATGACCTCCCTCTCAAATCCTGTCATGATGTGCACTGAGATAACGGTTTAGTTTTCACTTACTCTAAGGGGTGGTGTTTATTTTGATGACACTTTTATTTTATCACATCATTGTAATTCCTTTTCCTGTCTCCACCTCTGGTAATAGTGTTCCTTTGTTTCCTGTTCATCAGCTCACTTTCTGCATTGGACTCACTATTACATGTCAGGTCTGCTCTCGAAGGTCATCTTGCTTAGTTGTTTCTAGCCTTGTTTAGTTTTAATTTAAAAAAAAAACACTCTGCATATGGATCACAAACTCCGCCTGAGTTCCTGTTGTTACGTATGGATGCAAAGGATTTGATTAAGGCGAGACTTTGACACCAAACCCCTGCGCAAGCTTGGGCTAGATTCAGTGCTGGCAACTTAAGTGCAAAAATGACCTCGATATTTACATGGGCAATGTTATGTGTATGCAGAGTCGAGTTAAGTCGATTTGTGACGTTCAAATTATGCAAATTTCTTGGGGAGTAATGATGCACTCTGAATATATTGAACACAATTTGAATGAAGGAAAAAAAAAAAAAAACTAAAACAACTCGTTTTTTATTTCTCAATCATAAACAATGTAACAGCAATGTGTATTTTTGTCTGTACAAAGCGAAATAAAATTTTAATAAAAAATTACTACAAACAAAGGTTTACTGTTTTAAAGAAAATGTACTACAGGTTCACCATTTCTTAAAAAAATAATGATAAAAAAAATCAATGAATTTATAAATTCTCACAAAATTTCGATTGAATAAACAAAGTCTCTAACCCAAGGAAAATGATGGATTGAAACATTAAAAAGCAGAGCCTGGGGCATCATTTTAACCAGAGCTCCAAAGTCGGCTAAATCGCCGTGTTTGACGTCCCGACTTTCTTGTTGTTTGAAAGCTAACGAAGAGCTCTTTTAACATGGTTGCATAAACGTATAACGTGCGTGTCTGGCATTGTGAGCCGGAGCTATCGGTCACTTCAGATGATTCCCGGTAATGGCGCAGGCTCTACATGAATGAATGCGATCACATGACCAGCGTACTCAGTATATATTTTAGCTCCACTTTTTTTTTTTTTTTTTAGCTTCAATTGCATTAGATGCATAATTAATATAATGCTGATTTCCATGATGTGAATTGCACATTTCCACAAAGCACATCATCATGTCATGATGCATTGTTGTACCCCTACAAATTACTTACGGGTAATTCATGCTTCTGCCAGATTTTTCTTGAGTAGAAGCATCTGAGACATCATCGTAACTTTTTTAAGTGAGGATAGCATTAATTACTGAATAGTGTCATGTTTGTGTATTTAATATTGGCCTCAATATACATAGTTCCCATACTTATTTTTACCCAAATCATATATTTCAGTGTGATATATTGTGCTTCCATCAAGCTGTCATCCAGTGGTGTTGGACTCTTGAGCCAACGTCATGTAAACAAAAACAGCTCAAGCCCAGGGTCAGAATCACACATAATAGACAGAGACACACCTCTGTTTCAGGAAAACTCCACCCCGGAGTTGCTGTTCTCTTTCATATTCAACCTTGAAATGCATTCTCATTCTTTTTTCCCTTTTGTAATCTGATTTTTTTTTTCACCCTCCTCAGCCTGAGCCTTCATTCTCTATTTTTATTCTTTCTTTTGTCCTATCAGGCCCATGAAAGCCGCCGTGATGGCATTCGTCTCTACATCTGTCAGTTTGATTAGCTTCATTTCCTCCTTCTTCCCCCTGTGTAGCTGCTATATTTACATCCACCACTTCGGTTTTCATTGTGTCTCTCAATGACCACCTTTTCCTTCTCTCGCTCTCTGTCTCTGCATTTTTCATAGACTCTGCTAAATGTCCCAAAATATGCTTGGCGTAGGACATGCTTGCATGTCGAGTGTCACGCAAAGAACAGTTGTACAAACTCTAAAGTTTCTTTCTTTGTAAGTATTTTGTTGTTGCACCATGATATGATAAATATGAAGATATCTCTTAATCCCAGACAAAAATGCGCATTCCCTATCAGCATCGTTTCTTAATGCCACTTCAACTCTCTCTTTTAAAATGAAAGGTATGTCCACAATGTAAGAGAACCTAAAGTTGCTAGTAAGAGCAGAATGAAAAGCATTAGAAGTTAGATGACACAACTAATAAAAACGCATTTTGGTCTATAGGTCACTTTTCCAATGCACATGTGGAAAGACGTGCTAGGAGATCTGTAGTATTGTGGTTCTGTATCCAATCCACTAAAACCTGTTTCTGTGTCTTTCATCAGCTGCTACAAAGGAAGTTAAAAACCCGACTAAATGATAAGTCCAGATAAGCCTGGACAAGTCCAGAACGATATACAGTATCAATTTTAATGGCTATTTTTGAAAGAATAATGTCAGCAAAATGTCTTTGTGGAGAACATTTAAATGAAATGCCTCTGCATGGTTCTGTTCACTAGATTTGTTGTCATTGAATTATGTCTGTGACACTTTTTCTTCTTCTTTTTTTTCCACCCTCAAAACTACTCAAGCAATTGATGTCACATTTGCACAAAACAACATTATATCAGTTTCACAGCTTAAAATGAATATAGAGAGAAAGACACATCATCTCCTAGGTCTAAGACTATGCATTAAATTCTATATCATTCCATTTTCAATGCTGTGGTGCATTAGTGACTACGTTTACACGGACAGCAGTAATCTAATTATTGACCTTACTCGGAGTAAGACAATATTGTGATTAAGGTGTTTACATGAGTTGCTTTTAGAATACTCCTTTCATGTTCCCATTTTACATGTTATAGAAAATAATTAGATTAACGGCACACGTCATTACGTCACCGCGCCACGCCGACCGACGTCCCTCCAGAATTTCACGTATTGACATACAGTTGGTCTTCGTTGTGGTACCGTATACAGTTTTGGGTGTTTCTATTTCTTTTTTTTTTTTACGAACGCTTTAAGTGCAGTTAATTATTAGTCATGCTGTACGTGCAAATAGACAACTGCTTGAAGCTGTGGGCTGCGTCCCAAACCGCGTACTTACCATCTATATAGTAGCCGAGATACATGTATTTTTCCCCACTACAGACCTATAGTAGGCAAGTATGCGGTTTGGGACGCAGCTGTACTCTCTTGTTCGCCGTAAAATGTTGAGCACTGCCGGTGCGGTGAAAATGCGGTGAAAACTCTCACACGGCGTTAAAAGTGTGATTAAGGTGTGTACATGTCTGTAATACACGTCGATAATGCGACTAAAACAGGAGTACTCCACACGTCTTAATTCCATTTGTGTTTACTTCGAGTATGACCTTAATCAGATTAAGGTAATTAAAAATTGCAGTTTACATGGTAGTTTCTTAATCAGAGTATCGTCTTAATCGGGTTAAAACCTACTTACTTAAAACCTACTTTCAGAGCTTGCTAACAGTAAAGCTGCATTTTTTTTCTTTCTCCCTTTCCCACTCGGTAACTCACACAGGAGGATGGGAAATGACTTTTCAAAGCTGCTTTTGAAAATCCACAATACTCAGAGAAGATAAAATGTGGTATTAATAAACATTGTTCTGGGAAGTACAAAGTGCCTTCTGGTCTAGCGTACCTGTCAGCAATGTGAACCAGAGGTAGAGACTAGTGCAGCGTTGGTGCAGAGAATTTAATGATCAAAAAAGGAAAGAAAAAAGACAATCAAGCGACCGAAAAATACATTGAATGGGAGGCCAAATCCAAAGTACAGGCAAATATATTATTTGAAAACCAGTGAGATGAACTGAATACTAAATAAACAAACAGACTAGGGCAATAGAGCAGGGGTCATGGACAGAAGTTATCAGTCAAATATGTGAAGAAGAAAAAGAATTAGAAATGAGCGCTGAATATGTAAAACAAACTGAGAGGCGTATATAGTGAGAGTCCGAGCAAATCAGAATCAATGTAATCAATACGCTGGTGAGTAGGCGTGGCTGACAGCTTGGGATTCTGGCAGTTAGAGCTCCCAGAGAGAGTGTTATGTAAGAACTAAGGGTGTTACCACAATATCACTCACTATCTGTATCTATATCTGTTTATTGCTCCAAACGTCCATAGAATTTCTCACAGAAAAGACATTCGCATACAACATATCTGCAGCACCATTTTTTTTTTTTTAAGTTGAATATAAACATTGTCATAAGCATACATTGCATATCGATGTTCACTCGAATGGTCCATATGTCACAACCTGCACCCCTACCACCCTCTACCACTACTCTGTTCGAATCAGATCAATATGGAATAAATCATTTACCACTTTTTTTTTTTTTTTTTAAACATATTGCGCTCAGCCTACTTGCATCAGGTTTGTGCTTTTCACAACATATGATTAGCCCTGCCAGGTTGATGAAACGTCTCTTCTTCGCAAAAACTTATTGACCTTGCAAGTCACGTGGTAAAGCAACAGAGTAACGTGGGTATTTTCAAAAATGTGTGACGTCTGTATTTACAGCATGAACACGATCCACATTTTGGAAAAAAAAAAACAAACAAAAAAAACAACCTGCATTACCATGCCACATTACCACGTGATTTGCAAGCCTCATTGTTTTTGCAGAAAAGAAAAGTTATGCTTCGTTCATGTACCCATATGAAGTGGGAATGCACTCAGTATGTTTATTAAAATAAAAAAAAAGTAAATTATTTATTACATATCAATCTTATTAAAAAGAGTAGAGGAAACTGTGGAACATTTTTTTCTGTGAGAATGGGTTAAGATATCTGTGCCTGTTTGCATTGTGTCTGTTTAAAACACTTTACCTGTTCATTCCAGATTTTCCACACATTTACAACACATTTAAATGTCAATTAAATCGCCATGTCTGTGTGAGAAAAGATAGAGCCTTGGAAAAGGAAGGGGGGTAAAAAAAAAAAAAAAAAAAAATTATAACCACAGTAACTGCTTTCAAGGCAAAAGTGGATAAAAAGTGGACAGCATAAATAAGTGTCCATTTAATCAGCAATGTTAGAACTTAAACCCTTTCCACTCACACAGTATCTCTCTCTCACACTCACACACACACACACACACACACACACACACACACACACACACACTACAATGTACACTTAATGGACTGAAGTGAGGGATGAGCGGTGCTGGAGATGGAGTGAAATAATTTGAGAGCAGAATTGGTCTATACTTCACTTTTTTTTTTTTTTTTTTAAAAAAAAAAAAAAAGAAAGAAAAAAAAAGGAGAGAACACAAAAGAAGCTTAAGTCTCTCAATCTAAGGGATCATTTCAAACCCAGAACTTTGGGCTGCCAGAAAGTATTAAAGTTCTATCAAAAAAGAAAAGAAAAGAAGAAAAAAAAAAGAGACATCAACCAGGCTTAGCTCTCCACACCACAATGTGTGAGTGTAAAGCTTCGTGAGTCTGTACGTCTGCACTCCTAGTCCCGTAATTGTGTAGACCATGTCCTCCTTGCTCATTTGAAGGTTGTTAGATGATGAAGTCAAGATCACTGTAGGCTTCAGGATCATTCATCTGGCGCAACATTTTAGAACAGCGAGAACATGGCAGATGAAGACGGCAAGGCAACTTCGAGGATGATATCAATGTTCTCAATCTATATCGGTGTTTATTTAATATTTGAACGTTTCAGACAAAAGGCTTTCCAGTGTCTCTGTAACATGACAAGCTGATTTTCTGTCTTCCCATAACTTCCGATAACACGAACCAACTTTAACACAACATGACATGTAACTAAAATCAATTCTAATCATTGGCAACCTGAAGTAGTTTAAAAGGAATAAACACTTTATACATGGTGTTAAAGGAAAAAGAATCAACTTTTGGGTAGTAAGTATAACAGTGCTTCATGTCAGCCTACATCCCACCACCCTGCTCCTTACATAATAATATTCGACCTGAATGGGCTTTATGTATCCAGCACCTCCATCTTCACATGGCATGACCTTTATTCTCCAGTTACTGTGCAAGAGCATTTATTAGCAATAACCACAGTAATTATATTCTTTATCTGCCTTAGCAAGCTGATTGAGATTCCGTCCATAGTTCGAGGAAGGAGACTTTATTTATTTATTTATTTATTTATTTATTTATTTATTTATTTTTAGTTTGGCACAATTATATTTTTGTCTACAACACCGACTTCAAACACTTAACCATAAAACTTCAGATCAAAAGGTTTTTAAGATCATGAGAAAAATTTCCATCAAGTGTCTCCAAACTTTTTTTTTCCCTTCCTTTCTCACGTTCCGTTTTAATTTATTTATTCATTTTCATATGATTCATTTTCATATGATTCATTTACATGTGATTCATTTTCATGTGATTCATTTTCATGTGATTCATTTACCTTTTCTCTTCTCTCCTCCCTTCCCTTTCCCAAATATTTCATTGAGAAGAAGAAAAGAAAAAAAAAGAGAAAAAAGAAAGAAAGAAAGAAAGAAAGAAAGAAAAACAACAAAGGAAAACAAAATTAAAAGTAACAACCCCCCCCCCCCCCCACACACACCTCCCCCACGGCTCATCATGGCTAGTCAATAACTGTCGCTGGTTATATAAATATTATAAAACCCAAGAACAGGCACAAAAAAAGGAAGGAGGAAGGAGACTCTATAAAAAAAAAAAAAGAAAGAAAACTGCATTGTGTTTACACACAAGAAAGAGTTTGTATCTATTAAAAATTCACCACCTTCTGCATTCTCTTTGTTTTTTTGATGGTGAGTGGAAACGGGTGTAAAATAGATGATATTACTCAGTGGCGAAGTCGACAAAGAGTATTAATGAAACACAATCCAGTCCAGTAGAAAGTGTAGAGGATGCACATGACATCCCAAAGTCTGGCTTTTCTACTTCATGTGTATTTTAATAGAATAGAACAATGTCTTATGCACTAGTGTGAAATTTGCAAAGTAAGCAGAATACGAGAGCATAGAAAATGGCCATCGAATAATGCAACACCAAAAGACAGGAAGCGTGAAGGTCAAACCACCCTAATATTTCACTTTGCCTGAATGTATGTTACATATAATATCTCTGGCTTCTGTAGTTCCACGGTACATCTCTGGCCCAGGGCAAGGCAGGCAACATGATGAGATCACGTGTGTAAGGATGGATAAAGGGTGTGACAGAGAGAGAGAGAGAGAGGATATGACTGGACATGTACAGTAAGATGACTATTTAACACTAGAGTCAAGAGATGATGTTAAACATACTAAAAACTACAAAGCATTCTAGTCTTAGGATCATTTCATTACATTTTTCCATCCTTGTGTATGAACATTATTATAAATAATAATAATAATAATAATAATAATAATAATATTAATAATAAAAATATCGATCCATTTTCTGTACCCTTTTTTTCTACACTGGATCAGGGGAAGCCTGGAGCCTATCCCAGAGAACTCAAGGTATGAGGTAGAGGACACTCTGGACAGGGTGGCAACCCATCGCAGGGCATAATCACAGTCACACACTACGGACAATTTGGAAATGCAAATCAGCCTACAATGCATGTCTTTGGACTGGAGGAGGAAACTGAAGTACCCTGGGGAAACCCCTAAAACATGAGGTGAACATGCAAACTACACACAGACATGAGTGGAGGTGGGAATCGAAACCCCAACCCTGGAGGTGAGAGGCAAATGTGCTAACCATTAAGCTACTACTACTATTACTACTACTACTACTTCTACTATTATTATTATTATTATTATTATTAATAATAATAATAATAATAATAATAATAATAATAATAATAGAGAGCTCATTCAATGGGGGAAATGTTCCTCTATATGCTTTATGCTTCCTTGGCTTGAAATAAAGCATTTTAAAACCATGTACAACATTTTAAAGGATTCATTTTTTAAAGAAAATACAAAACAAATAATAAATAAACAAGAAGATTGATTCAATTAAATTCAATACGTTTTATTTGTATAGCGCTTTTAACAGTGGACATTGTCTAAAATCAGCTTTACAGAAATATATAAACACAGGATAGAGATTTTAAGTGTGTGAATTTATCCCTATTGAGCGAGCCGGTGGTGACGGTGGCGAGGGAAAAACTCCCTAAGATGATATGAGGAAGGAAGAAACCTTGAGAGGAACCCGACTCAGAAAGGAACCCGTCCTCATCTGGGTAACAACATTGATGGCTTGTAAGTCCAGACTGAAAACTAAAACACTGCAATTTTCTACACAAGTCCCTAGTACCTCATTCTTAGTGATTAATTCTTCTTAGGATCTTCTCAAAACCCTAGATTATCTTAACCGATAAGTCGAAATACAATCCGTCGAGGATTTAGAGATGGCAAGTTTATATATCATTTAAATATCAAAAAAGAAATGACAATGAATTAATTAAACTTGCAATAAAATGATAATAAAACTTGCTAAAGCTGGCTATTTATGAAAAGCAAAGGACACTCATATAATGAAAAGGAAAAAAAAAAAAAGGAAGAGAAGACACAGGCAGCGACAGAGAGTGGTGACTCACAGCAGGAAAGCAAACTCCAGGGTTTCTTTCTGCATTTTGAGTTCTTATGGATTCTTAATGCATAAGAAATAAGAAGCGCTAATTGAGGTGGGAGAATGAAGAGATTATGTGTTCTGCTCACGTACTCTCAATTTTTGAGGCTTTTATTTAATTAAAAACTGTAAATTAATAAGCTGTGTTCATCCACCCACTCCCCACCAATTACATGGACTGGAAATAACATTATTTCGTGAACAAAAATTGGTAACTTTCACCCTTATATGCAGCATTTTGTTCTGAGTTCTGTATGAGTACATCATAGAAAAAAAAAAAAAAAACTATTATGAGCTCTGGTTCCTGTCTGTGCAGAGTTCTACATGTTTTTTGTAGTTTTGTTTTCTTTACTGTGCATCATGCCATAGCTTATAAGGGCGATAAAAGACTTCAGCAACACCATGACTGTCCAAGATTTGCAGTGTACCAATGATGAGAAAGTCAAAGAGCCACACAACATATGCTCTATGATCATAGTTTAATGTTCTCCACAGATCTAAGAGAAAGATGCCAAATCATACTCCGTTATAATGTGGACAGCATGCCACAATGTTATTTTAATTCATGGACAGAAACATCACCAGTCTATTATTTATGCTGTGTTGGAAGCAACAAGTTGTAATTCCACACCTACAATCGGTAAAAAAAAACCCAGCAAAACAGTCCCCTCTTATTGAAATTTCACTCATCAACTTGGGGTAGTTTTCTTAACTACCAGTTCCTTCCAGATTTACAGAGTGACATCAAATCGACATGTCCACACACACTGTGAACAGTTTAAAGCCCCAGTTTAAAAACCCTTTCTCTACATTCAAATGAGTTTTAGCACTACTGGCTTTAAATCAATTAATATACAGACACAGTACTTGGATAAATCTATTACCCTGACCATACTAATCACTTTTTTGACCAAACTAATCCCTGTTTTGAGGAGGTAATCAACATTAGAATTATCACTACCTTGTTTCGAAGCTACTTGCTATTGTCTGCGGTTGCTGCAATGCTGTAATTTGAGTTCAAAATTTTCAATGACTGTTCGACGTTCACTACAGTCGAACAGTACCAATAGGTACTCAGGCCTGTAACCGTAAGAGTACAGTATGTAATCATCAATGTTTTGGCTTCTACTTTAACTGTTGAATGTATCGAGGTTGGAAAAGACATAATTATAATTTACAAATGATCACTTACAGGGTGCCATGAATGCAGGAATAATCAGCAGCATGGACAGCAACACTGTCACGCGTTTATTGAGTTCAGAACCATGGACAGCACCTGGTGGTTTTGCAACCATTTAACCCGTTTCCCAAACGTCAAGACCACTACAGTCATCCGATTTAAAAGCATAGTCGTGGTCTCAGTTCATGTCTGGAAATAAGAGCGAGAGAGAGAGAGAGAGAGAGAGAGAGAGAGAGAGAGAGAGAAAGACAAGCAATTTGCAGAAGATCAATAGTAGTCTGCAGTATGTCTGTGCATTCCTTTAAAATCAATAACTATATACCGTACAAGATGATTAAAGGTTAACCCTTAACGAATGAAAATAAACAAAGGGTTGACTCTGGGGGTTCATTCCACTGATGGCGGTAAAGAGGCAGTCTAATAAAGTGACTTTATCAGCACAGATACATGATCTACAAATACCATCTGGCAAACACACAATCTGTTAGTTGGTTGTTAGCTAAGTAATATGTAACCATGAGTGTGTTTTATATGAAAACTCTGCTCTAGTACATTAAATATTCTATATTGAAATATTTCTGATGCATTTAGTGAATTTATTGGTGAACTTATTGCATATTAGTTATTCCCATAAGCTGTTCGCTAGCACAGTTAGCATTTCATTTAAAAAATCAGCTCCTAAAACATCAAAAAGATTAAGAGCTTTGTAGTTCACTCAACATTTTTCAGCAACATTCAATGTCATATTAATAAGAAATCCAGCACGGACGTAGTGGAGACAACAAACACTGAACTCAAAGTTTCAGAATGCAGTGCAGTTAGAGCTAGACGGTGATAGATGAGCTCAGCTAGTTAGTGTTCTACAACATGTAAAGCACATAGTTAGATGAATTTGAAGCGTTGGGAGGTGAGAGAGATGGACAGACTAGAACAATAAAGTGCTGTTTCACCGCTCTCTTTTCGTAGAGAAGAAGAAAGAGCTAAATCCAACAACCACTGCTATCAGAGGTTAGTCAAACAGCATTGTGGGTAATATAGGAAGCTGTTAACCGAAGTGAAAATAGACTAACATGTTGAAGTTGAAACCAACAAAATCAGCTAAATAGTTCATTATAAAATAAATCCTTGATGCTAATGAAGTTCAGTGGGCATGATGGCTTAGTTGTTAGTGCATCTTCCTCACACCTCTGGGGTTGGGGGTTCAAATAACACCTCTACCCTGTGTGCATGGAGTTTGCATGCTTTCCCCGTGCTTTGGGGTTTGCTCCAGGTATTCCAGTTTCCTCCCTCAGTCCAAGACATGCACTGGCATTTCCTAATTGTCTGTATTGTGTGAATTGGTGTGTGAATGTGTGTGCGAATCCAGGGTGTCCTCCGCCTTGTGCCCCGAGTTCCCTGGGATCGGCTCCAGGCTCCCCGTGATCCTGCGTAGGATAAGTGGTATGGAATATGAATGGATGAATGCTAGTGAAGATCATATAATGATAAGTATTGATATGCAAGTTGTTCAGGTTGGATTTTTCCTTTAAGGATCGAGCAATTTTGGTATAACTTTGCAATTTACAGCTGGTACAAAAGGGGCCAGAATGAACATTCTGTCATGTTGCATAAATGTATCTTTGACAAATGCATCATGATCAGTAACAAGCTATTCTGCAACTGGCATCTGTCATGGATATTTTACTGCCAAATACCATTACATAATATCCTTTATCTAATTATTTTACAAATATCAGCATTGTCCCTCCAGAATCCTTAAACCCATATATATATATATATATAGTAAAAGACAATGGGATGGCAAAACATCATCAAGCTAAAAGTTTAGTTACTCATTTAGACTGAGGAACCTTGCTTCTACCGATTGATTCACTGGTTGGTTGATTAACGTTTCCTTCTTCAGCTCATTATTTACTCATTTATTAGTTCTTTCAGACATACAAACAGACTGTTGTCTCATTTCCAGCTGGGCCTGTACACACCACATTAATAATACAAAGAGCTGGCACAAAAAAGGGCTGCATCTGGGTTTGGCTGCGTTTTTGGCCTTGCTGAGGAAAACAGTCAAATAAAACATCATGGAATGTTGAAGCTGGCAAGAAGAGAGAGCAAGGTAAAGCTGCATAAAAGACCCAAAAGCTCCAAAGACCTAGATCGCAGCTATTATTTACGACTTAAAAGTTAGAGGAAAAAAAGTAGGACTTCCAAATGGTACAACATTCATTAAAACTGCACAAAACAGAACACTTTATCAAGGAAATATCAGAGCCAGTGTATGGATAAAGCTGAGTACAGGCTGACGTTGGGCTAAAAGAGAGAGAAAGAGAGAATGAGAGAGAGTCGCAAGTCCTTGCTTGGTCACATTTTATTGCCAACTGCAGTCTAGGCAGCAAGAGATTAGAAACATGTCCCAAGTCCCAAAGATGAAGACAAGTTGACAGTAATAACAAAAGTAAAGCATACACATGTCTCCACATCAATGTCCAATGAGCAGCCACTTACAATGATAAGTCCTGCTTCAAAGACAATTTGCAATTGATATAACTTTTCCACTTATGCTGTTTAAACATCAAATTATGCTTGAAGGAATATATATATATATATAGATAGATAGATAACACGTTAAAACCCGGAAGCTCCCGCTCCCGCAAGGGGAAATCATGACACTGCTGTTCATGCTGGTTCACAAAGCAGTATAACACAATAAGAGGAAAGCGCTTTTCCACATACATACATACATACACACATACAGTGAAACAATTTGCTAGTGTCTCTGTGAGTGACATGGGAGAAAGTATATCATCCATCCCACCCAAATAGCATGGACAATTTTGCTCTCTTGACTCTCAGCAACAGATGGATGTGGCATCATTGGACTCAAATCCATGGTCTCTGAACATTTTTTAAATTGCTCCACTTTTAAAAAAAAAAAAAAAAAAAAAAAACCCACAACCTCTTTGATGAGTGGTTCGTAATCCTATCTACTGAGCCACTAAGACATTTATACACTGTCCTATTTAGGTATTTTTGACAAATTCAGCTTTGTATCACCTTTAAATCTTTTATAAAGTGACAATTTGAAATTTGTATGATTTCAGAATTGCAGGAACCAAAACTTATTCCTGTCTGTTATTAAATAATCATATTCAGTACTTGTTCTTGGCGTAATCAGGAATGATTTGATCTGAATAAGCATCACTGTTCCTTATTTTCCCTCCTCACTTTCCACTCTTTCTAATTTAATGCAGTGTGACCTGAAGCCTGCTGCAGTAATTACGGCTGAAAGAGTGTAGTAGTAATGATAAGGTGTTCATGAAGAAGCACATTCACCCTCTACACCAACCCACCTGAACACCATGAACACCACCATCAGCACCAATACAACCACCACTGACTACTGTGAGTTCAGCACCACAACTATGAGCAGCTAGATCAATCCACATGCTGCTGGATCATGACTGAGCTCAAGCACCCACAACTAAGAGGACAATGCATATCTTTAGCCTCCCGATCTTGCCCTGGATCCAGGAGGAAACGAAAAGTTTGACTGTCAGAGAAAAGTAAAGTGAACACAGTCTCCCTCTTTTTCTCCAGATTTGCTTGAGGAAGCATGCCCTCCAGCTTGAAGTTGAGCAATGGCTACCCTAAACACACAGATTCCTACAACCTCTGCTGCTTTCACTTCACTCTTTAAAGTAAATACAATCCCCTGCAGGACTTATTTTATTCAACCCCCATTGCAAAAAATGTACACACTTTCAGCTGTTTCCCATGAACAAACCAAACAAAAAGCAATTGAAATAGTTCAACACAATGAATGCTTCAAGTGCTTTCCCCAAATTCAACTGAAAATGCAACTTATAATGACTTCTCCAGTTTCAAAATTATTCAACCACTTCATGGCGAGCATCTTTAGTCCTTAGTAGAGCACCTTTTTGCTGTTATGACCTGCTGCAAACAAGATGCATAGCTAGCTAGACACCAGCTTCTGGCAGTGTTCCTGAGGAATCTTAGCTCATTCCTCATGAGCAATGGCCTCCAGTTCAGTAATATTCTTGGGTTTGCGTTCTGCAACCGCCTTCTTCAAATCCCACCAGAGATTTTCTATGGGGTTCAAGTCAGGTGACTGTGGTGACTTCTTCTGCAACCAAGCCTTGGTGGAATTTGAGGTACGCTTGGGATCATTGTCCTGTTGGAAGGTCCAGTGACGCCCAATCTTCAGCTTCCTCACAGACGGAATGATGTTTTCTCCTAGGATTTCCTGATACCTTAGTGAATCTATCTTGCCTTCCACACGCTGCAGGTTTCCAGTGCCAGAGGATGCAAAGCAGCCCCAGAGCATCACCGAGCCTCCACCATGCTCGACTGTGGACAGAGTGTTCTTTCTTCATTCTTCTTTCTCCAGACATACCACTGATCCATCGTGCCAAAAAAGTTTTTCTTCAATGCTCCACAGAACAGAATCCCAAAATTTCTGTGGCTTATTTATATGATTTTGAGCGACTTTTCTTTTGCTTTTGGGTCAGTAGTGGTGAACGTCTTGGAGTTCTGGCACGGAAACCTTCTGTGTTTAGTACACGCCTTACTGTGCTCGCTGAAACCTCAGTGTCTGTTGCCACCAAGTCTTGCCGGAGGTCTTTTGCAATCTCTTGAGGGTTTTTCACAACCTGCCTTCTCAGAAATCTGGTTGCAGCCATTGATAGCTTCCTTTTACTTCCCCGTCCAGGTATTTAATATAATTTCTACCCCTAGTCAGTCCACGTATTTTAGTTATATACACCTGGTGCAACTAATGAAGCCCTTGATTAGTTGCATCAGGTGTGCATGAGACAACACCTGTTTTGCATATTTGTGCTGTTGTGAGGGATTCTATTCAGGGGGTTGAATCATTTTAAAACTGGAGAAATCATTATAAGTTGCATTTTCAGTTGAATTTTGAGGAAACCACTTGAAGCATTTGAAGTGCAATATCTTTTGTTTGATTTGTTCATTGCAAACAACTGAAAGTCTGTAAATTTGCACAATAAACCTGATTTGCAATGAGGGTTGAATAATTTTGATCGCAACTGTAGGTATTTACTTCAGCAACCAGCTCATAATGTATTTTTCTAAAGGTAGCAATTCAAAATTCATGGGTGAAGGCTTTCTGATTTGCTAATTATCCAAATGATATTTCTTAATCATATATACTCATCATTTTCTCTCTCACATGATACAGTAGTAGGAACAGCTAAACCTGGTAAAACCTGTTTTTTCTCAAGTCTGCTGACAGTCTACAAATGTTTCTATTTTTTCCCCCTTTTTTTCGCAGGTCCATGGTCAAATCTAAAGCAAGGGTTAGATGAAAGCCAGACAGATATAATAATCAGATGTACATCCATCATCATCCTAAGAAGACAGAAAAGGTCAAGAACAGACATAGCAGAAGAGCTAATGAGCTAGAAAACAAGATACAACAAGAAGCTTGTTGAACACAGATCACAACCACGTAGTGATCATCATCTTGATTGACATGTTCATCCACATCCTGCAGTGGACACGTACCCTCTTGTTTAGTTTACAATCGCTCAGAGAGGTCTCTAGAAACTTTGTGATTGTTTTATTGTGTTTTCAAATTGTTGTCGAACATTTGGTTTGCCCCAAATTGAAATAAGAGCCAGCCTTTTATCTCTACTCCAGTGCCTCTGTGACCACATGGATGCCATGTTTTAAATGGACTGCGATCACATCATGCAAACATATGGGTTTGTGGAAAGTATGACTGGCTAGAAACTCACTCCACCTGTAGTCATTTTATTGCCTGCTTTAATGTGGGATTTTTATCCCATCTGAGGAGATGTGTAAAACATTTATTACTGATGCCCCCGTGATAAACTAATCCAATCTGAAAAGGGCTATAGAGCCAGTTAAAAGCAGGTACGTTCGCATGCCAACTCAAGTAGAAATATAAATAGAAGACTCAAGTAGCACCTTACTAAAGATATCTCTACTTTCACTCACACACCAGATTTGTGTAATACTGGTCACCATGGTTTGTGATCCAGGTTGTCATCCAGAGAATTTTTAAATATGAAAAGTTTTAAAGTAATGAAAACACATCTTCTCAACGACACCAGAAGTAATAAATACATCAGAGTAATGGTTAAGATGTGACTAATAATCTTCTATACTTCCAGACCATTCCAGACTAGCTCAGAATCTGCCAGACATTTATGGAAGCATTAAACACTCCCCTTCCGTTCTTCCACACATTTTAAACCCCTACAAAACGTGTTTTTTTTTTCTTTTTTTTTAATCTTCTACTCGTCTCTCTTAAATGGTTTTGGCAATGAAACTGAAGGAGAAAAGAACCGTTAGCTACATTACTAACAGAATTAATATAACTAATAGAGTCTTGTGAAAAAAATAAGTACACCCCATGGAAATTGTTGGCTTTTTTGACATATTTGGAGAAGGAAACTTTTGATCATCTTTGAAACAGTGCCTATTAATGAAGTTGATATACTTGAACAAAACCACAAGGAAAATTTGCTTTTTCAATCATTTATTCAACAGAAATATAAATAGATGTGATATTCTTCTGTGGAAAAAGTAAGTACGCCCTTGGCGTCAGAAGCTAGTATTGCCCCCTTTAGCAGAAATAAGTTTTTGCAGGCATTTTGCATAACTGTTCACCAGGCTTGCTGGAATTTTTGACCACTCTTCCATGCAATATTCTTTCGGTTGCAAAATGCTTGTGGGTTTTCTTGCATGTAATGCACATTTCACATCCCCCCATGACATTTCAATGGGATTCAAATGTAGGATTTGACTAGGCCATTCCATAACCCTCCATTTCTTCTTTTTGAGCCATTCCTTGGTGGATTTGCTAGTGTGCTTAGGATCATTATCCTGTTGAAAGGTTCACTTTCAGTTCAGCTTCAACTTTTGGACACATGCCCTAACATTATCCTCAAGCACTCTTTGGTATGATGCAGAATTCATAGGTGAATCGATGAATGCAAGTTGTCCAGTCCCTGAGGCAGTGAAGCAACCCCAAACCATAACATTTCCACCACTGTGCTTCACAGTTGGTATGAGGTGCTTCTCCTGAAAAGCTGTCTTTGGTCTGCACCAAACATGTCTGCTGATACTGTGGATAAACAACTCTATCTTTGTTTCATCTGTCGAGAGCACATTATTCCAAAAGGCCTGGTCTTTGCCTATATGCTCATTGGCAATCTGTAGTCTTGCAAAGGCTTTTTCCTGGCATGCCTACCATGCAGGTCAAATCTCTTTCTGATTGTTGAAGCATGCACTTTGAGACCTACAGTTGAAGATTCAATAGCAGAACCTGTGATTAAATTTTGGGGTTCCTGAAGGCTTCTTTTTTGCATCAGATGGTCTGCTCTTAGGCTGAATATGCTGGGATGGCCTGCCTTGGACAAATTGGCAGTCATTTGAAATCTGTGCCATTTATAGATGATTTTCCTTGCAATGGAATGATGTATTTCAAATAATTTGGAGATCTTTTTAAATCCCTTGCCAGATTCATACGCAGCCACAAGCTTTTTTTCTGAAGGCCTTTTAGAACTCTTTAGATCTTGGCATGATGACAGCACACACCTCAATAACAAAGGGAACACCAGGCACTGGTGCACGGTGGCTTAATGATTAGCATGTTTGCCTCACACCTCCAGGATCGGGGGTTCGATTCCATTGCATGTTCTCCCCGTGCTGCGGGGGTTTCCTCCGGGTACTCCGGTTTCCTCCCCCAGTCCAAAGACATGCATGGTAGGTTGATTGGCGTGTCCAAAGTGTCCGTAGTGTATGAATGGGTGTGTGAGTGTGTATGTGATTGTGCCCTGTGATGGATTGGCACCCCGTCCAGGGTGTACCCCGCCTTGTGCCTGATGCTCCCTGGGATAGGCTCCAGGTTCCCCGTGACCCTGAAAAGGATAAGCGGTATAGAAGATGGATGGATGGATGGACACCAGACACAAGATATGAGAGGGTTATAAATAAGACAGGTTCCACCTGCACTCCCTAAGCAGGTTCTAATCACTGGCATCCAATCTTGAACACCTGATTCTAACTGTATGGATATATTTAGAACTTTATATTTTAGATGTAAAATATCACCACAGGCATAGGGAATGAGTTTAGACTGTGAATGTTGCCCTGGTTCCATACACACAGTTTCTGCACTACACCAAAACAGCTCTATATGTAGTAATTCCTTCATGCAGTCATCATCAGTAAGTGATTTATCCTGGTCAGAGTCACAACGGATCTGGAGACTAATCCTGGAACACTGGGTGTGAAGAAGAAATACACCCTGGATGGGACACCAGTGCATGCACGCACATGTTCACACACAAGAACAATTTAGTAAAGCCAATCCACTTTCCAGCATGTGTTTTTGGAGGTTGGAGGAAAGCGGAGAACCTGAAGAAAACCTACTGGGATGAACATGTGAATCTCCACACAGACAGTAACCCAAACTCAGGATCGAACTGGGGACTCTGGACGGAGTGAGTTAAATTAAAAAGAATTAAACTAGAAATGTGAGCTCATATGACTGGAAGTAATCAGTGTGATGAAGCCTCCACAGTGAGTCTGCCAGGATCTAAATGGCATCTAATACAACCATGCATTCCAATCAACTCCTACACATGGGTGCTTCAACAACAGCTGACAGCTGAGCAAGAGTCTTAGCTGGAATGCTCTGTCAGGCCAGAAAGGTGATTTATAATTTTTTTATTTTTGTTATTTTTACATGTCAATATGTTTCATATGCAGTATTGATCCAGGACTTGACATGTCTACATGACTCAGAATGTGGAGGAGAGCAGGAGTGCTCATGTCCATACACCAAGGAATCAGTATAATAACTAAAATACAGATTAAAATCAATCAAAATTAGAATAAAAAACTTCTTTTTTTTTCCCCCAAAGCACTGTCAAATATTATTCTCATCACATTTTGAGAATTTGTAGTGTTTTCTTATTGTCTCTTCTATGTGCACACATTACTGCAGCGTGACAAAGGTTGTAATTTTTCTGAATTGTTCTTGTGCCTCATAAATGAAAGACGAGGTAGAGGCCTGGGCCTGGTTTTCAGATGCCACAGGAAGTATTCAGACACAATAAATTACCAACATTAGTACTTTGTTGCAAAGCTGTTGCTGGCAATTACCGCCTTGAGATGTCTACGGTGAAATGTAATTAGCGTTGTGCAGCATTGTGGTTTAGTTTTGAGACATTCTTCTTGGCAAAATTGTCTTTAATTCCCCAAGGTGACAAGTGTCCCTCTGATGAACTCGCAATTTTTAAATCCTCCATGATTTGAGTCAGGAGATCAGCAAGGCCAAGCAAGGTCTTGATTTTTTTTTTGGCAGTATGTTTAATGTCTTTGTCTTGATGAAATGTCCACCGTATCCCCTGATTCAGCTTCTTGGCTGATGAGATTAAATCCTCTTCTAACATGTCCCTGTATATTGCTCCATTCATGTTTCCTTTGATGGCGTGTATGGGATTCATTTTCCATCTTGTTACTTTATCTTGTTACAATGGCACCTGTCAAGGGGTGGGATTTATTAGTAGTACTAAGTAATAAGTGAAACGTCAGTTCTCAAAGTTGATCAGTTCAGGAGATTATTATTTTACTATCCGTGAGCATGTTGTTTGCTATTCTGATAACTTTGCATTTATTTTTCACTTTTGTACAATTTATTTTTACATGTCTTTTCAAAAGTTTGATTCATGCTTATTATTTTTTTTTATCCGTGACCGCGATACTTTTGACGGAAAATGAATCCCATAGACGTGTACTGCCCTGGTATCATTTGCAGAGAATCAGCGGCGCATCATGATGCCACCGTGCTTCACTGTGGGTATGATGTTCTTGAGATAATACATGCAACCTTTCGTTCTCCATACATGACAAGCTGAATTATTGCAAAGTTCTATTATTTTTTTCATCTGACCCTTGTTGCAAAAGAGTTCTGATTTGTCTAAAAGCTTTTAGGTATGCATCTCTGTGCTTATTATTATTATTATTATTTTAATTGTTTACGATACACTTCATTGTTTATTGTTTTCTGTTGTGTCAAAGCATTTGTACTGACAGGGATTTTTAAGGTTGTTGCTGTTAATAATGTTGTCCCTGAGAAATGTGTTACATAAACAGAATACTCAGTGTATATAATACTTATTGTCCTTCTTGTTTCTGTGTTTGTGTGTGTGAGAGAGAAGATGAGAGAGAGAGAGAGAGAGAGAGAGAGAGAGAGACTGAGAGCGAGAGAGCGAGAGAAAGAGAAACAGAGAGAGAGAGAGCGCGACAAAGAGAAGCCAAGATGGTTGATTTTGGGGGGCTAGAGTGAAGAATTTGTGATTCAGGAATTGATTCATGCATTTCTGTAGCTAACTAATACAACAATACTAATCAGCTTTAACCTCCTTTACGCTTTCACTTCTTCAAACAACAAATAAATTTACAAAAAATGGCCTGCCAAATACCTCTACAACACTAATTTACCTTATCATCAAATAAGTACATAAAATACCTTTGAATTATGCCGTTCCATGAAACAGTTGTATGGTTTTAAAATAGAGAGAGAGAGAGAGAGAGAGAGAGAGAGAGAGAGTACTCTCTACCTCCTGACCCACATTCCTCATTTAGTGTCAGTGTCAGCACCTGCTGTTATTGTAATTTTAGCTTCCTACATTATTATCACTGAAGCACCAGATATTTGTGGGTAAAAATAACCTGTTGTGTCATATACCCCAATCAGCCCTAACATTAAAACCACTGACAGGTGAAGTGAATACCATTGATTAGCTTATTACAATGGCACCTGTCAAGGGGTGGGATATATTAGGCAGTAAATGAATACTGAGTTCTTAAAGTTGATGTATTGGAAGCAGGAAAAATGGGTAAGTGTAAGGATTTAAGTAACTTTGACAAGGGCCAAATTGTGTTGGGCAGGTCAGAGCATCTCCAAAACAACAGGTCTTGTGGGGTGTTCCCGATATACAGTGGTTTTCGTTTTAGTTCCACTTTTAGTACCTACCAAAGTGGTCCAAGGAAGGACAACCGGTGAACCTGCAACAGAGTCATGGGCACCCAATGCTCACTGACGCTTGTGGGGAGCGAAAGCTAGCCCGTCTGGTCTGATCCCACAGAAGAGTTACTATAGCAGAAATTGATTAAAAAAAAAAAAATGGTTGTTACCCATGCTGAACCTTTGAAACGGCCTACGATGAGCAGGTGGGCATCAGAGCTGGACCATGGAGCAATGGGAGAAGGTAGCCTGGTCTGATTAATCTTGTTTTCTTTTACATCATGAAGATGGCCTGGGGAAGAGATGGGACCAGAATGCAAGCCGGTGAAGGCAGTGTGATGCCCTGGGCAATGTTCTGCTAGGAAACCCTGGGTCCGGGCATTCATTTGGATGTTACTTTGACACGTACCACATACCTAAACATTGTTGCAGACCAAGTACACCCATTCATGGCAACGGTACTCCCTAATGGCAGTGACCTTTTTCAGCAGGATAATGCTCCCTGCCACACTGCAAAACTTGTTCAGGAATGGTCTGAGTAGCATGTCAAAGAGTTCGGGGTGTTGACTTGGCCTTGATTTGCTTTCTTAGACCATCACTGTCTTTATTTTCTTAACTGTCTAAACTGGTAGATGCACTGTTTTAAAGAATCCAGCTCTAGAGGAAATGACCAGGTAATCTACCATCATTCAATTTTTAACCTCTTTCAAGATTGGAAACTTATGTAGAGTAGTGCAATTTTTATCCACACACTGTTTTTGTTTTTTTGCCTTCAGCATGGGGTTATTCAGTAAATTCATATTCCTCACACAACTCTACCACAGTAACTGCTTTTTATTAATCTAATCAGGCTGTGCCTATGCTCAGGTAAATAGATTTCACTTGTTTTCTTTTCCTTCCACTTATTCAACTGACCTTCTTTATTGCTGAGTGAACAGCATAGACTTAAATATATAATACAAATGTAAACTACAGATGTAGAACATGCATTTAAAGACAGAGACAGGTAAAAGGAAAAGCTGAATATACAACAGCAAGACAAAGCAAAGGGTGTACAAGGGAAGAGAACAAACACTGCAGGACAAATAGGCCATAATGAGGCTTGTGTTTGCGATAGAGGACAGAGCAAAGGTGGACTTGAAGGGTGCCCCAATGGATGATCTTTATGATAAAATGTAATAAAGTGCCCCAATGGATAATCTATAAATGGGAGAAAAAAAAAATCTGATTAAAAAGGAGTGACATTGTGTGAGAAAACATAATGACGTGCCATCTACGGTGCCTTTGCACTGGGGAATGCATGGTGCACGGGATTATAAGATTCCACTATGTGCGAGGAAACATGATAAAGTGCCTTAATGCGTGCCCTTCCAGTGGAGAAAATGAGATGCAGTGCCCTCTAGGCTCAGCTACGTGCAAGAAAACATGATAAAGTGCTCTAATAGGTGACCATCTAGTGGAGAATGCATGATGCAGTGCCCTAGAGGTTTCCCCTATGTTCTCCCCCCAGACGTGGTGACGTGGCATTGTGATACAATCCCACCTTTTCCACAAGTCAGATTGCGACATTTCTGCCCTGCTAGATCTGCCCTGGTTAACTATAAGTGCATTATTTTGAAATAGAAGCATCTAGGAGCAACAATAGGTCCTAGAGGTACACCATGCAAACTCAGAGTGGGAGTGGCAAGTGCTAATGTGTGCCACATGTAAAATTCACCTACAGTGGTGCTTGAAAGTTTGTGAACCTTTCAGAATTTTCTATATTTCTGCATAAATATGACCTCAAACATTATCAGATTTTCACACAAGTCCTAAAAGTAGATCAAGAGAACCCAATTAAACAAATGAGACAACGACTTTATATTTGGTCATTTATTTATTGAGGGAAAATGATCCAATATTACATATGTGAGAGTGGCATGTGTGAACGTTTGCTTTCAGTATCTGGTGTGATGCCCCTGTGCAGCAATAACTGCAACTAATCATTTCTGGTTACTGATAATCAGTCCTGCACATCAACCTGGAGGAATTTTAGCACATTCCTCAGTACAGAACAGCTTCAACTCTGGGATGTTGGTGGGTTTCCTCACATGAACTGCTTGCTTCATGTCCTTTCACAACATTTCTATTGCATTAAGGTCAAGACTTTCCAAAACATTCTTCTTTAATAATTCTTTGGTAGAACAACTTGTGTTCTTAGGGTCGTTGTCTTGCTGCGTGACTCACTTTATCTTGAGAATCAGATCACGGAGAGATGTCGGGAAATTTTCCTTTAGAAATCACTGGTATAATTCAGAATTCAGTGTTCCATCAATGATGGCAAGTGGTCCTAGACCAGATGGAGCAAAACAGACCCAAAACATGATACTACCACCACCATGTTTCACAGATGGGATAGGGTTATTATGCTGGAATGCAGTGTTTTCCTTTCTCCAAACATAGCATTTCTCATTTAAACAAAAACGTTTTATTTTGGTCTCATCCTTCCACAAAACTTTTTTCCAAAATCTATGAGATCTTTAGCAAACTGCAGAGGGGAAGCAATGTTGTTTTCAGAGAACAATGGCTTTCTCTTTGCAACCCTGCCATGCATACCATTGTTGTTCAGTGTTCTCCTAATGGTGGACATTAACATTAGCCAATGTGACAGAGGCCTTTAGTTGCTTAGCAGTTACCCTGGGTTCCTTTGTGACCTCGCAGACTATTATACGTCTTGCTCTTGGAGTGATCTTTGTTGGTTGACCACTGTGGAGGGTAACAATGGTGTTGAATTTCCTCCATTTGTACACAGTCTGTCTGACTGTAGATTGGTGGAGTCCAAACTCTTTAGAGATGGTTTTATAACCTTTTCCAGCCTGATGAGCATCAACAACTCTTTTTCTGAGGTCCTCAGAAATCTGCTTTGTTCATGCCATAATATACTTCCACAAACATGTATTGTGAAGATCAAACTTTGATAAATCCCTGCCTGTCCTTTAAATAAAACAGGGCAATCACTCACACCTAATTGTCATCCCATTGATTGAAAACACCTGACTCTGCCTTCACCCTCAAATTCATTGCTAATCCTAGAGCTTCGCATACTTTTGCCACTCACCAATATGTAATATTGAATCATTTTCCTAAATAAATATATGAACAAGTATAATATTTTTGTCTCATTTGTTTAATTGGGCTCTCTTTGTCTACTTTCTTGACTTCTGATGAAAATCTGATGATGTTTTAGGTCATATTTATGCAGATATATTATGCAGAAAATTCTAAAGGGTTCCCAAACTTTCAAGCACCACTGTATCCTCTGCAGCATCATTCACTAGAGAGTTCCAAACTGCCTCTGGAAGCAGCATCAGAACAGGAACTGTGCATCAAAATTTCATGAAATTGGTTTCTATAGCTGAGCAGTTGCAGACAAGCCTAAGACCACTATGTGCAATGCCGTGCATCGGCTGGAGTGGTGAAAATGCACACAGACACTGTAATCTGAAGCAGTAGAAACATGTTCTCTGAAGTGATGAATCATGCTTCACTACCTGGCAGTCTGGTGGATGAATCTGGGTTTGGTCAATGCCAGGAGAACACTACCTACCAGAATACATACAGTAGTGCCAAAAGTAAAGTTTGTTTGGGGAGGGCCCATTAGTTCCAGTGAAAGGTAGCATTAATGCTACAAAATACAAAGACATTTCAGACAATTGTATGCTTCTAACTTTGTTGCAACAGTTTGGGGAAAGCCTTTTCCTGTTCCACCATGATTGTGTCCCTGTGCTCACAGCAAGGTCCATAAAAACATAGTTTGATGAGTTTGGTGTTGAGGAACTCCAGTGGCCTGCATAGAGCCCTGACCTCAACCTGACTGAACACCTTTTGGGATGAAATGTCAATTGTGAGCCAGGTCTTCTTGTCCAACATCAATGCATGACCTCACTAATGCTTTTTTGACTTAATAGGTGCAAATTCCCACAGATATACTCCAAAATCTTGTAGAAACCCTATCCTGAAGAGTGGAGGCTGTTAAGGTTAGGGGAACTCATTATCAATGCCCATTTTGTAAAATGGGATGTCCAAAAAGCTCATATAGTACGAGTATGTGAGTAGTGAGAAGTGGAGAGAAGTTCCCATGTCCTTCTGTAACCTAAGCTGACTAACATTGATGCCACAGAGCCAGCATTTACACCGCTGAATTTGCACTGAAATGTAATAGTGTTGGACAGGTGCGCAGGTGCTAGGGTACTGAGGTATTGAAACAGGAACAATAAATGTTAAAAGCAGAGGTAAGGACTTGAGTTGAGTATTAAATTTTGCCGCCTATAATGTGTGTGTGTGTGTGTATATATATATATATATATATATATATATATATATATATATATATATATATATATATATATATATATATACACACACACACACATTAGCTTACTAATAGCAAACTGAAGGAATCCAATTTCTGAAATGCAAATTACCATATGTGTATATATATATATATATATATATATATATATATAAAGACTAAGTGTTATTTACAAAGATCAGTATTAATGGCGTCATTATTTTTAGAGAGAATAAACAATCTATTTATTGTGCTATTGCAACTGACATCCTCGGTTATCCATTAATGAGGTTTGGATGGCTTGGCTAAGTGAATCCACAGCCTTGATTTAGTGAAACCAATCAGCCAAACTGTTCTTCTTCCCTTCCCCATGGCCTTTCTTGTTTTTTCCCCCTCTTGCTTTCAGCTCACAAGTTTCAGCTCTGGCCATTAAAAGATAAATGAGCAAAGGGAAGGAATTAGGAAAATAATTAAATATAATTAAATTGCCTTTTCACAGTGTTTGCTACAAGTTTTATTCCTTTCGGGAGGGGACATGCCAGGGGCAGAGTAATATATTTCAGGGATTTTAGTTTTTTTTTTTTTGTAATGTCTCTTCTTCTTTTTGGCTTCCCAAATAAACTTTACAGCAAATGGAACAGATTGTGCATCAAAGCCAGTGAAGAGATGTACGGATAAAAATTCTTAACATGGTATGAACTGACAGACAATTACATAAAGTGGGATGGATGGATGGAAAAAGGGTGTGTGTGTGTATTGTGTTTTTACATCTTGGTGAAGAATAAATGTCCCCACATGGATAGGAGTATTTGACAGTGGTGACATTTGGTTGGGCTACACAAGGTCAAAAGCATCAGATAAGCATACTTCCTATTGCTATGCTTGTATTAAAAAAAAAAAAAATGCAGTTTATTTTAAAACTAAGACAAATGGTTTCTTTTTAATTGCCGGGGATTAGGTTAGATTTAGATGTAGGCATAACATTAATTAGCTGCATTACTAATTACATCAATGGAAACTCTGCACACATATAGTGTGTGTGTGTGTGTGTGTGTGTGTGTGTGTGTGTGTGTGGACGGATTATGTTGAAATCAGCTAAATAACAAGTTAAAGCTTTATACAATATATGAAACACACACACACACACACACACACACATATGAAAACAATAAATGATTAACTAACAATTAACCAATTAACAGACAACAAGACAGCAGAAGGCCAATATGTGTGTGTGTGTGTGTGTGTGTGTGTGGGTGTGTGTGGATATTTGCCAGCACAGGGAAGGCAGCCAGTTGACTGAAATGCCAGAGGGCTGTGTGATCCCAGCAGTGTTGGCTCACACTGATAAGGCAACATCAACAATGAGAGATGAGGCGGTCGCACACATTTAGCCTGCGTTCTGCTACGCGCTAGAAAACAAACATAACTCACAAACACAACTGGAGTGGAGGAGCATGATGGATTGCTACTTGCAGAGGTACTGATGGGTACATATTTATTATATGACTAAACTTGCTAATGTAGCATGCATTAAGCCTAAATAACTGCTGAGAGAGAGAGAGAGAGAGAGAAACTCAGTAGGAATCTTATATCCAGTTTGCATCCGTTTGTACAATCGGATCTTCTTTCAGTTTTTATTCCATCACTAATTCAGCAATGCAAATCACATGTATTGTGAAGGAAACACAGCCTCTGCAGCAAACTACTTCAAAAGAATTCTACAACTGCTAATACACAATTACTTTATATTTCAAGAACTTAAAAAAATACTGAGTAACACTCCTTCAGCAGATACCACAGCTTGGAAATGCCATTGGCTTCCACACAACCCCAAAAGCATAATAGATTCACGCTCATGCTTAACAGTTGGTAAAATGTTCTTCTCATCAAATGCCGTCAACCCCCCCCCCCCCCCGCCAAATATACCCTTGGTGAATGTGGCCAAGGTCATTTTTACTTCATCAGTCCACAGCACTTGTTTCTAAAATCCCTCTGGTTTATCTAGATACTCTATTGCATACTTTAGATGTTGTGAGCTGGAAGAACTTTGTTTTTTTTTTTGTTGTTGTTGTTGTTGTTTTTTTTTTTAATAGCTTCCATCTGCTTTGTAGGCATCAATTCGATTCATTTTCAGATTCTCAGTCAGTTGCTTAGAAAATCTCATTGTTTGAAGAGTCAGAAGTTAGTACGTTCTGGAAATGGAATTCGTTGGCAATTCCTAATGACAATTCTGGACCTGAGAAACGAGTCCTAATGAGTCACTTGTGGCTTAATGAGTTTTGAGACTTTAAATCGTGAACAATGACCAAACTTTTGCACATGCCCACATTACTTTTTTTTTCTGTTTTTTTTTCCCAGCAAATATAAAGTAGCTGAGGGCGCACGGTGGCTTAGTTTTTAGCACGTTCGCCTCACATCTCCAGGGTTGGGGGTTTGATTCCCGTCGTGGCCCTGTGTGCGGAGTTTGCATGTTCTCCCCGTGCTGCGGGGGTTTCCTCCGGGTACTCCGGTTTCCTCCCCCAGTCCAAAGACATGCATGGTAGGCTGATTGGCATGTCCAAAGTGTCCGTAGTGTATGAATGGGTGTGTGAGTGTGTATGTGATTGTGCCCTGAGATGGATTGGCACCCTGTCCAGGGTGTACCCCGCTTTGTGCCCCATGCTCGCTGGGATAGGCTCCAGGTTTCCCGTGACCCTGAAGGAAGGATAAGAGGTATAGAAGATGGATGGATGGATGGATGGATAAAGTAGCTATGCATTGAAATTTGAAGAAAAATGTTTTATTAGATTTGCCCAAGGGTGCCCAAACTTTTGCATACAACTGCCATTGCTGTACATTGTATAGTGCATTGTTTGCCTGCTTAAAGGAATATGCTTTATTAGTAAGGCAGACTCCGACCCATAACAATTGTGATACTATTCAAATAGTCCAGTGATTATTACATGTAGAAGTTGAACGGCAATAAAATGAAGTAAGGAAAAATACACATAGATGGTTTTAAATATCTGCTTTTATAGGGCCGTTTTCACGTGTTCAAGTGTGCAAAGTGAATGAATAACATGTTGTGTGGGTGCAGTTTTTTTTTCCAAAAAACAAGATGCATGTCTTACACTTTGAACTTACAGTAACTCCTTCTTTCTTGTGCAATATCCCCTCCAGGAAGGAGTCGCATCCTCAACTGTAAAAGGTTTGACATACAATGGATTTAAAAAAGTCTACTCACCCCTGTTAAAATGGCAAGTTTTTTTGTGATATAAAAATGAAACTAAGATAAATCATGTCAGAACTTTTTCCACGCTCAACGTGAAATTCGAACACATAAGAATTAAGGGGAAAACAATCAGAAATATTTTAGTGAAAAATCGGGGGGAAAAACTTAAATTAAAAAAAATGTTTACAATAACCTACATGTGCATACACTTTTTTTTTTTTTTTTAAATTGGGGATGTGGTTGTGCTCAGAATAAGCCAATTACATTTAATCTAATGCTCAAAAGTAATTATCATACAGCTGTCATCAATGAAATTATTCTGATTAACCCCAAATAAAGTTCTGTAGCTGTTTCTGTAGGATTTTCTTCACAACTTTTTGGTTTCACCTGACTGTTGAAGCCATGGTCTGCAAAGAGCTTACAAAGCTTACATATATATATATATATATATATATATATATATATATATATATATATATATATATATATATATATATATATATATATATATAAATTTAATTGGGGGGGGGGGGGGTAAATAAATAAATAAATAAAAATTACAATAACCTTGTTGCATGCTGTAAGTAGGCTATTGTAACTTTTTTTTCTCTCTTTTCCCTAAAATGTTTCAGATTGATTTTCACTTCATTTTTATACATTGTATAAGAATTTCTGACATGACTTGTCTTGGGTTAAATTTCTTTCTTTTTCACAAAACCCTGCCATTTTAACGGGGGTGTGTAGACTTTTTATACTCCTTGTACAAGCACAAGGACGTATCCTGTACGGCCTACAGCCACCGTAATGAGGGAGTGTGTGAAAAAGTCGGACTAGTGAATAATTCCCTGTTTAATTCACTGTCTTTTGGTGACACATCATTATTTTTCAGATTTTCTAAAACGTGTCCCTGTGTGTGTGAATGTCTGTCATTCTTTTCTGGTGGAGCTGAACAGCTTAGTGCAATCCATTTCACAGTCAAAGCCTTGCAGACAGTGCCGTGTGTTCCTAAAATGCTGCATTAATTTGTTAGGATGCTTCAGTAATAAAATATAACAGCGTGCTTGTGGACAGCTAAAAAAGGTGCGATTTTGTTTTCAGTCATACTTTTGCACTGTCTGGCAAAATGCAGTGCTGTAAGAGATGTCTGGCATACACTGGTTATCAAACTCCCAAGAGAACAGCAGCTCTGTCACTAGTCAGCACTTGGAGAGAATTTCTGTAGATATAATGTCAATTTCCTGCTACACTGAGGGGAAACGTGGACGTTATGGTGCTGATGGATTGTTTTTCAAGTAAAGCTGAGTTACATGTTATTGCAGACCAAGAAGGAGGTGCATTGGCCATGAAACCTGTGGGGAGTAAAGGAATATGACAACAACTACCCCATGCACAGCTAGGGAAAAATAAGATGTCTATAACTGTAATTGTAACAAAACAATCTGCAACATGCTAATTAATTGGTATCCAGTTTGCTCTCCAATTAGCTCTCACTGTTTTGCCTGTCATGCCTTACCCTCATAACAATATATTTGTTATGTTACCCACTGCGAGGATTTTTAGGAAAAAAATAATGGTCTTTCACCTCAAGGAAAATGGAAATTTGAGGACTGTCTGAATGTCGGTGAACAAGTGAACTAGAAGAGAATAGCTTATATGTCTGAATCCGAACAGCACGTTGCAGAGGAGCTGATTAACTCAAGCACAAAACTGCCAATCAGTGATTCAGTGCAAGTTTCACAAAGGTGGCCTGAAAGACCCAAATGCATTGGAAGATGCAGAAATTGGGGATTTATATGATTAGGGTGAACTGGTGTTAACTGACAGCTCAAATTAATGAGTTGTTCTGAGGTCGACTCTTATTTTCTTTATACACAGGTATTCATCCAAACATTTGGTGATTCAAAGTTTATCCTGGTTAGGGCTGCAGTGCATCTTTAGCCTATCTTGTAAATACTGGACGTGAGGTGTAGAATACACCACAGCTGTGATGCCAGTCTATCACAGATCACCAGGCACGTGCACATTCACACACATGAGCAATTTCGTGTAGCCAGTCTACCTGGCATGTTTTTTGGGAGGTGGGAGGAAACCGGAGAACCTGGAGGAAACCCACACAGGCATTGGGAGAACATAAGACTCTCCAAACAGACAGTCGGACATTGGAGCTGTGAGGCAGCAACCCGCTGTGCCACTGAGCCACTCTAAACAGTACACAGTCATTTTGAAATGTAACAGAATATTTAGACTTAATTGCCTACAATGTGTTATGCCACAATATGCTCAATATGCTCAATAAATCCTTGAGGCTTGTAAACTCCTAATACAAAGCAATTACAGTATGTGCCAATACAGATTTGTATACACACAAGAAAACATGCATTTATCACTTACACCAGATCACTGTAATATCCTTTTAAATAAACCTATTCTTTTACATTTTTCCTGCCTGGAAACTGCCTGGAGTTTTCCTGTGTCATAACTTCTTCTTGGCACTTCAAAAGCCTTGATATTGAAAGAAAGATTCCTTCTGTCTATTACTGAAGCGGACTAGCAGTGCCCCTGGGGTTGCACAATAGACATGCCTGATGCTACAACCCCAAAAAGCACAGCTTACTCACAACTTACTGTCACTTCCCCAAGGATTACATAAATAAATACGTTGCTTTTCATCCCCTACGGTTGCAAGCTTTTTCATGCAAAAGAAGGATGGGAGCTTGCACCATTGTATTGACTAGCGGGTCTTGGAAATACCCTATCCCATTTACTGAGCTTTATCTTCATAAGGAAATGAAGGGGAGATTGTGTCCGTCACAGCGTTGGCACACTATGAATACCTTGTGTCATCATTCAGTCCATGCCCTTGTGAACAATGTTCTCACGGACATGTTAAATAATAATGCCCTCATTTATTTCTCCTCAAATGAAGAGCATATTAAAGACTTTCACCAAGTGTTCACATGTCGATTCGAAAATCACTCGTAAATGCATTTTGAAAATTGTCATCCATTTATTTTGTCTAATACATTCTATGACCACAGATAAATGAGGGAAAGGCATTCATAGAATGGTCTTAAACACCAACAAATGATTTAATCAATGGGTAGGCAGATTCATTCATGCCTTCAGCTTTGCAAATGCACACAACTTCCCTGCTTAATGGCAAAGCATGAATCCTAAAATGAAAGAATTCAGCAGTAGCCACCTTGCAGCTTTACTAGTAGCACAAATACTAAAGTATCTAATTTGTAGCCAGTATTGATACATCACTATAGATCATCACAGCATCATGAAAACCTAGCTAGATTACACATGTGAATTCTTTTCTAGGAAACTGAGTGGCCACAAAATAAGCTAGAAGCTAAGGCATTCCTTTTCAACCAGATTCAACTTTACTCTGACCCACAGACCTGGCTCAAGACCACAAAAGCTGGTACTTTGTTCTGACAGTTTGATGCTTTCGCAAATTGTTGTGAAAAATGATTGTCGGAAATAATTTTCATTGTCATACATAGCCCCAAATAGGCAATATCATGGTTGATCTATAAATATGGATGATAGTCCAATATATCAAACCAACTTTTTCAAAATGACCAAATGATCAAATGAACGACTTTACAATAAGCAAATCAATGGGTTCACCCCTCACACTCAGGGCACAAGCCAGACATAAATTCTGGTAGCTATCACACTGAGATTGATGCTGTAAACTTTATAAAGGCTTATCAAGTGTGTGCCCAATTAAAAACCCAAGACACCTGCTTAGCTCCATACCCAATGGTTACATTGTGTTGCTGAATTCATTACCATAATCCTTTGAATTTCAAAAGACTACAGGCTGGTTTCACTGCCCAAACTTCCAATGAAGATGGAAATAGCTTAAGTACTGTTTGCCCAAGTATTCCAGCATTGCGGTCTCCTTGAAGACATACATATGTGGAAAGCCTTCATAATATAGCTCAACATTAACTTCTGTGATCATTTCTACTCGGGTAGAGTGCCTTAAGCAAAAGATTTGTAGATTCATTTGCTGTTAATTTTACATCCATCAACCGGAGTACACCCATTTCCTGCACTGGACAAAATATGCCTAAAATTCTCCTCACTCATACACTATATGGCAAAATGTATGTGTACACCTCATCATCACACCCATACGTGCCCATTCCAAAACCATGGGCATTAACAAGGAGTTGTTCTGCACTCTTTGCTGTTATAATAACTTTCGCTTTGGGATTTGGAATGTGGGATTGAAGGATTTTTGCCCCTTCAGGCATAAAATCGTTAGTGAGGTTTGGCACTGATTTCAAGTGAGAAGGTCTGGAGTACAGTCTGCATTTCAACTCATAGCAAAGGTGCTCAGTGAGGTTGAGATCAGAGCTCGGGCAACTCAATTTCTTCCACATCAACCATGACAAAATATGTCTTCATGGACCTCACATTGTGCTCAGGGGCATTGTCATGATGAAACAGGTTTGGGCCCTTTGGTTCCACTGAAGGGAAAATTTAATGCTACAGCATACAGTCACATTCTAGACAACTGTTCGCTTACAACTTCATGGTGTGATGTGATCAGGTGTCCACATAGTTTTGGCCATATAGCGTATAATGAGTCTTTATTGGTCACATATACATTACAGCACAGTGAAATTCTTTTCTTTGCATATCCCAGCATTCCAGGAAGCTGGGGTCAGAGCAGAGGGTCAGCCATGATATAGCGCCCCTGGAGCAGAGAGGGTTTAGGGCATTGCTCAAGGGCCCAACAGTGGCAGCTTGGCAGTTACTGACCTTCTGATCAGTAACCCAGAGTCTTAACGGCCAAGCCACCACTGCCCCTGTATAAAGGTTCAAAGGCTAAACACTTTTTAGTGTGTCTTCCTCCACTGTTCCCATGATCAGGTGACTTATCAGAAGTACCTGCAGTTGATCACTGAATGCACAGAACTGACCAACAAGGGAAGTGGTGCATAAACCCATAAAGCTGATAAACCCAGGTACATAACAAACTTGACTATCTCTGTCATACAGAATCTTCCACTGCCTCCCATCTTATTGCTTAAATGTGGAGTTTATTGGCCTGGTCTTCTTTGTTTGGGCTCCCAGTGACTTTACAAGGCAGATGTTTTTGTCCCTTCTAAGTCACCTTGAAAGACATCCTAAACTTCTCATTTTGGATTTCCACAGCAAACATCTAGAGCAACCCTGAATGAGCTGCTCCAAGACCCTCTCTCCCAAGAGCTGTTTTAGATGAACCCTTTCTCACAGTACACTAATATTCTGTGAGAGAAACATTGTTTTTTTTGTTGGTCATCTACCACATTCATATACTACGGCCTTCACACGCGTCAGATCTAAACCTAATAGAACACCTATGGGAGATTTTGAGTGATGTATTAGACAGTGCTCTCCACCACCATCATCAAAACACTAACTGAGGGAATATCTTTTGGAAGAATGGCGTTCATCCATCCATTGCGGCTCCAGAGACTCATCAATCTAAACCAGGGAATATTGAAAGTGTTCTGGCAGCTCATGGTGGCTCAATACTTACTAACACACTATATTGTTTCTTCTGTAATTTGCCACCCATCTGTATGTCTACTATGCACTATATGCACTATATGCACTGTCTTATATATCTGTCCCGCTTTCTATGATACAGTGATCAGTTACCCTGACAGCAAGGTTTTATCATCATCACCGGGTGCATGCTGGGAATGCTAGTGGCCACATCCATTATTCCAGAGTAAACAAAGAAAGAACGATGAAAGTGGCAAAGACAAAAAAATGAATGTAGAAGAGACAGAGAGAGTGAGGGATGAAGAGTAACCATCTGAGCCCAGAATGTGAAAGTGGAATCCTATAAATAATGGCATTTATTAGAATACATGAAGATTAATGACAGCTGCGAAGGACAGAGATAAGAATTCAGCGTTCTCCATCCATCCATGTCTGGAACAGGTGTGGGTGTTTTATGATCTTCAATCTGTGTGTGAGTTACTGTCTGTGATCAGTCCATATAATCTGTATGCCATTTTTCCCCACACATATTTGCATGAGTGTGTGAAAAGAGACAGAAAGATGTATTAGTAAGCATGCATCAGTATGGTCATTTATTTATGTTTCAGTTTCAATGTGTACATACAGTCTGTATATTTTCAACTTTCTTCAACTTACAGTCGACACTGCTAAAACTTTGTGATGTGGGTGGGTGGGTGCTGTTATAGGGAGAAAAAAAAAAAACAAAAAAATCAACAATGCACAGTTGAAGTTGTCAAAGTTGATCATTTCCTGTAACAGCATTGAAGTCTTGAAGTCTTTCACTCCTCTGTACCATAGGGATTTGCAAACGTTTTTATGAAGACAATATGCTGTACTTTTTATCCATTTGTAGCTACGCCTTTAAGAATGTGAAACATACACAAAACAAGAAAATTTCTGTTTGTATTTTTACTTACATTAATTTTAAAAAATGGACCCTGTCATGTCATGAGAAACCAAAAAAAAATAAATAAATCAATCAATCCCTCTGTCCTCTCTTGTTGGAAAGTTACATCTCACAAAGCGCTGACACTGGAGACTCCTTCCGAAATGTGCTAAATAAACATCTCCGCACAACAATTACACACATTTTTATGTGAAGCATCTACCATACAAGTTCCTCTGTACATTGTTACTATAAAAACCGAAAACATTAAAACATGTGCGTTAATTTATACCTTGCAGTTGAACTACTGTCAGAGCTGCTGGTATAGAAAATTAATCACCTCCTCCTGGCCAATCAGGATTCAGCATTCGACAGTGCTGTGATACAATACATTATACATATGGGCCCTGATAGATCTGAACTTAAAATGGAAATGCAGGGTTTGACCTTACTCAGGATTCTGCTGAATATTAAGTGAAGGATGAAATGTATTAAGCATAAAAAAAGATCTAAGCAATTTGACTCATCAATAATACACCAAATCAGAGCCTAGTATCATATTAATTCAGCAAGAACATGACAACTTTCATACTGGCCCTAATGTCTGTCCCTGTATGCTGAGGCATTACACATGAATCCTTTCTTTCTCAGACTGTGTTGGGAGACTGAGCTCATTAGGAAGAGGATCATATTGTCACTTGGTGGAAGCAGGACTACAGAGAGCTTTTTCTTCTTTAAACTTAAAATGAATTTCAGATCTCTGTATAGAGAAAAAGAATAGACACAGACAGTGGTGTGCCAGTTGGCTTTTCCAGTCCTTAGGGGAACTGATCAAGCATTGTTTATAAAGCTGGAAGCAGACCCAGTGTCTAAAAGCATCTTTAAAGTCAAACGTGTTAGCATGATTGGAGTCATGACACATATCCTATTTTATATATATATATATATATGTATGTGTATATATATATATATATATATATATATATATATATATATATATATATATATATATATATATATATATATATATATCCCACTTTAATTTTCTCAATGGATGAATCACTGCACCTCTTTGTTAATTATTAAGGCAAAAATATTTTTTAAAAAATTCAATAGCTTATCAGCAATATAATCTAAAAATAATAAGTTCCTTTCTATTTTTCTCAGCTCCTGTCTTTCACTTTCTCATTAACCTGTTGGTCAGGTATCAGTCCGTTTTGTCTAGAGTTACTCTTACCACCCTGACATTATTATTGTTTACAATAACATGTCCTGGAGTGTTTAATTTGTCTCATGCCACAGCGATTACAACTTTTATTTTATGAATGAACGACGTCTCATGCCTTTTAAACATTTACAGTTGTGGAACACTTGGAAAACACATTAGTTCCATTATCACTTATGTTATAACAGCTCACCCCATCACAACAGTTGTTCCCTCACTAGCATTTTTCTCTGTCTTGAAGTTTTAAGACAAAAAAAAAAAAAAACCCGCAGCTTGTCATGTCTTCATGTCACTACCAGAAGACTTTCCAGTAGTGAAAAACTTACTGAATGTTACAAAATGCTGTCAATGGAGACTCCTTCCGTAAATGGGAAATTAAGATCTTCTTGCAGAAAGCTTTATAATATAGAAGGAACTGTAGGTACATTAATTTACCTAATAGATAATCACACAGCAAAAAGAGAAACACATGGATAGACATTTGCACACTTGGATACAGTTGTGTAGTAAGCATTGCTTGATGATTTGAACTCTAGGCTCATGTATATATTGTTCCTCTGTACAAGTTCTTTGCAAAGACACTTGTTTCCTAGCCGAACTGGGTTTTCACTGATCACTGGGTTTACGTTCTCTGCATCCTCACATATTTATGTGCATGTAAATTATGAACTCGTATACAGATCCATTGCTTTTTAAATAGTACTTAGTTTATTGATACTTGGCATTCCTGTTGTGCCATTATTTGATCTAGGAATATTTTTTGGACATGCGATCAGTAAATACTTTAATAAATTACTTCATTTTAAATCTTCTAAATATCCTCCTTACATGTCTTACCTTTCTGAGCATTTCTCTTCCCTTTCCAATCCATTCCTCATCCATATGTAGTGGCATGCAATTACTTGTTTTAGATTTATTAGCCCTGTTCCGTCCTCTGTTCAGATCTTTGATTGACACCTTGGCAGCGGTTAGAAAATTGCCTACTCTCAAATGCACCAAGTTAGGAATAATGCTATGGCCTTTGAAGATTTCATCTGAAAATGGACCATTTGCTGACACATCCGGTGAATATACCCCCTCGATCTGTATAATTTCGTGTGCTGTACATTTTAGCTTGAATTTCTGCTCTAACACACCTCTCAACTCAGCAGTTAGTTGACAGATTCGTAATGAGGTTAAATGAGAGCATTAGAGCCCAGAAAACATTAAGGGCTAGGACTGAAAAACACCGCTCTAAGGGAAAAGGCACAATTTGGATTATGGATGATACTATTTAGGCCTGGAGATTTCAGCCATTTGAGTGTGCCAGAGAGACACACACTAATTAAACTAAACATAAATGATGCTGGAAGGACAAACCTTCCAGAAAGTAGAGTGTGAAAAGAAAACAAATTTCAACAAAAGAAAAATAAAAAAAAGCACATGTACTACTAGTCAAAAAAATGCAGAAAAGACAACTGGTTCAAAAGGAAGGCCATATTTGTCAAGTAGAGCCACCTTCCTTGGACAATGATTTACAAAGATCTTTCCAGATCCATTTCGCAGCAATTCACACATACTGATTGACATGCCATGTCAGTCTCACAAGGTCACGGGGGAGAATCGCACAATTGTTTAAATGTCAGGAAATTTCCCACCCTTCAGTAGAAATGACATAAGTGGTAAAACATCTAGATGCCTTGTCCAGTCAATTTGACATACTACTATTAGACTATTTAATTCTATTCAATTTTATTTCTATAGCTCTTTCAAGAACAGATATAGATAGATAACATATACAAGTCACAAAGCAGCTTTACAGATTCACAGTGTCATGGATGACTGAAAATCTTTACAGACTGACACAAGAAAGCCCTTTTCTTCAGCTTTATGTCAGGTAATTCAGTTCACACAATTTGAAAAACAGTTCACACAACTCAGTTTGTATGGAAATCTACAACGGTTAACATTAGTGGTTAACATAAGTTAATATTCATGCCTTGCTTTACAGATTAGTACGAAATTGAATTACCGTCAACTCTTCAAATTTGTATGGCTTTCAAATGAAATTAGGTTGCGGTTAGAAAACCCCACTGGCAGTCCAACAAAGCATCCTGACTCCTACAGGAGCAGACACACCATGAGCACACTCCACTGGGATACATTCTCAACTGTAAGGCACAATGTCAGTGCTTATTTACAGATCCACAACTCTAATTTGCATTATTAAAGAAAGTTCGATTAGCATTTCCTGAAGGAAATATTAGCTCAGGCACAGTTGGTGCATGAAATGGGGTGGGAAATCAACATCAACGAAAAAATAAGTCTATGGTCATTCAAATAACCAGTCTATACAACCATCTTGAGCAGAAAAGTATCTCAAAGTAAATAAATAAAATTTAAAAAAAATAGAAAAAGAATGAATCTATCAAGGTATTCTATCTTCTATATACAAATGTGACTATTGAAAATGCACGTCAAAGGAAAAAGGATCCTGCGATTTCATGTGGTATCACGTGCTGTCATGCGCATGCTGCGGGCGCAGGAAAGACAAGACCAGTAGGGGGCAATCATGTTTCATTTGAATAAACACGGCTTGTTAGTAGATATAGTAGTTCTGCAAGATCATACACTGTAAACATCATATAGTCTTTTTCCAACTAAATGGTGCTGGCTCTTGTACTCAAGCCGTGATCTGCTCGGCCCACGGGTCAGTGAAACTCTCTCAGAACCGTTTTGCAACAAGCAGCACAGCACATTAAACGTTTCTAATGACAAGATTATGCAATTATGCAAAGTGAGCGTGATCGAGTCAAGTATTACAGGTACAATTAACTATAGTATTTAAATTAACGTGGCTGAAACATATGTGCTAGAATAGCAGAGCGGTAATGTCCTTGGTGTAGTATACCAGCAATGGAGATTCAAGCCTTAGCTCATTTGAGCGTGCTCATTTAATGAACTATTTTTTTCAGTGTAGAAAGTCGATTCGTGTGTGTATGTGTAAATATGAATGCCCTTCCTCAAAGTAGCATTAAATGAATTCCATTTTCTCCTTTCTTGCCAATGGAATCATCCTCAGCTCAGGTGAAATAAAATTTTATTGAAAATATATGATCAAATCATGTCTGATGTACAAAAATAAAATATATTAATGCAATTCAAGCACATGGAACCGATGTGCACATTAGAATTAAGTAAATTCAATGAGCTTTTTTTTCAGTATGAGGACTTCTGTGTTCACTTTAATGAACACTTTAATGTGTTCACTCACTTTTTTTTTTTTTCAATAGTGAAACTTTAAATCTAAGAAAAGTACAAAAGTTTCCATTGGCAAGAAAGGAGAAAATGGAATTCATTCAAAGCTACTTTGAGGAAGGACATTCATATTTACACGAATCGACTTTCTACACTGAAAAAAAAAAATAGTTCATTAAATGAGCATACTCAACTGAGCTGAGGCTCGAACCCCCGTTGCTAGCATATGACACCAAAGACATTACCGCTGTACCATCCTAGCACACTGAGCTTGAATCTTGTAATTACAAACTTGTTAAATTAGGTTTACCATAAGTTCTGATGAGAAATGTAACCGACTACACATTACATTTTTTTAGTGTACTATGTGTTCAGCTACAGTATGTTGTTCTATGTGCCATCTGGTGGTTATTCTGTGAAGCACAACAAATGAATATAAATTCTAAGAAGCATGCCTCCAGGCCGCCACGTGATCACACGTGAAGAATCGCGTGAAACCGTGTGAAAACATACACATTCTTAAAGGCCACATCTGTATCAGGATGGAAGAAAGGAAGGATAGATTGATGGATATATGGACACATGAGTTCCCCAGAGTGTAGATATGCATGTCCTGATGATGACATTGTGACTGCTAAGAAAACTGTTACCAAGGACTTTACCAACTGTGGAGTTACTTTACATTCAAACCTACATTCAAGGGCACGTCAGCCAGTAGCAGTGCAGTAGAGGGTTGTTGGCTTGTTGTCCAAAAAGCATCACTTTGAGGCCTGTGAGAACGGAGGAATGTGAGCGTAAATAAATTAGATCTCCAAAAACTGACAATGTCTCAGACAATCTTTGACAATACCAGAGATATTCCTACTTTGTGTGTGTCCTTGAGGAACAATATAACCAAATGTAATCACTAACCACTCTTCACATTCATTCTGGAGTTTCTAGTGAGACGTCTGTGAAAACACTGGCCCTTTCCAAATATTTAATAAGCTCTCAGTGTCCGCAGACTTTATACACTGACCATATGTCTATGTAGGTGGAAGATCATCAGAATGCAGTGTGATAGTTATCACAGATTGTTTTAACCTCAATCACATTCTTTATTGCTCCTGTTTTGTTGCTTTCACCCACCTCAGAACCATTTGAGCACTGCAGCTGCAATGGAGTTGTGTATCTTCAACCTGTTCATATTGATTTTTACATATATGGTATAAATGTAGGCATTAATGCCCGTTTCAGTGTTTTAACAAAAACAAAAGACAGTCAACAAATGCACAAAAGACTTTAAGAAAATGAACTTGATAATAACATAATCAGACAAAGATATAACAAAGAGCATGGCAAACAAAGAACATACAATGATACCAAACTCAAAGCAGAAATATATACACAATGATTTAGCACCAGCTAGAAATAAGTAAGGAAGATAATAAGAAGAAGATGGTGAAAACCTTTGAGTGAGCATGGACTAAAGTGGAGAAAACTAAACTAAAGAAAAATAGCATAATATAGAGTGCAAGACCACAGCCAAGCTGGACTGACGAGGGATGAGTGGTTGGGCCATCCTGATGTACTCCAAATGATGATGACATGTATACACCAACTAGCTAATGATGCAAATACTTGCAGGATAACTTGATATTTAGGAGCCCATTGTTGTGAACATCACACTTCTGTTCTGCTTCGGTCAGTTTTTGAGGAAAAGAAGGCCGCAACTCTGAAATATCTATTTTTGGGCGTGAATGTTAGTTCTGACTGGTAGGATCTGGCTGGCATAGTATAGGGCTCAATAACTGAAAGGGCATATAAGGTGGGTTTATCAGAACAGCACTGGATCACTTGCATTAGCCACCTGGATCTCTAAGCCAAAGCCTCTGTGGATAGAAGTAATCAAGCAGGTGGCTGCAGTGGTGGGACTAAGGGTACAGTCTTAAAAATGTAAATGATCTACAGTAGGGGAAATAAGTATTGAATGTAAATATATTTCCAATGAGGCTATTCACATGAAATTTTCACCATATATCAGTATTAACTCAAGAAATCCGGAAATATAAAGAATTCACAACATTAAAGTCCATAAATAAAGTTACGTGTAATAAAGCTATAAGATATATAAATAAAAACACGCTAACTGAAATGTATTTAATACTTAGTGGAGAAGGCTTTGTTTGTAATGACAGCTTCACGTCACTTCCTGTATGAATAAATTAATGGGCCGCAGTATTCAGGTGTGATTTTGGTCCGTTCTTCTAAACATATTGTCTTTAAATCTTGTTCAATTGGATTTAAGTCAGGTGATTGATTGGGCCGTTCTAACACCTTGATTTTTTTTCTCTGAAAAAAAATGAGAGTTTTCCTTTGCTGTATGCTTTGGATCGTTGTCCTGCTGTTAGCTCCACCCACCTCTCATCTTCATCATCCTGGTGGATGGCAGTAGATTCTTCTCAAGAATCTCCCGGTAAAGGGCTCCCTTCATCGTTCCTTCAATTATATAAAGTCTGCCCCACACCATGATGCTTCCACCTCCAAACTTCACTGCTGGTGTAGTGTTCTTAGGGTGATGTGCAGTGCCATTTCTTCTCCAAACATGGTGTGTAGTATGACAGCCAAGAAGTTAAATTTTGCTCTCGACTGACCAGACTACACGCTCCCAGATTTTTATTTGCACAGATAGGGGGTATAATTACTTACAGATTTCAGCTGGTTACTTGCCTTACCTTGCCTTGGAGAGCGGCTTTTTCTTAGCGTGTTCAATATTTCTTTTTTTTCCTGTGTCATTCCACTTTATTACACATAACTTTATTTATGGACTTTAATGTTGTGAATTCTTTATATTTCCAGATTTCTTGAGTCATTACTAATGTCTGGTGAAAATGTCATGTGAATAGCCTCATGGGAAATATATTTACTGAAAAAAATGTTGCCGCGTTCAATACGTGTTTCCCCCACTGTAGTTGAAACAAGTACAGGTTCAAGTACAGAACAGAACCAACCTGGACTGGCAAGGGGTTCTGTCACATTCTACACTAGCTCTCCTCCCAATCTCCAGGATAGGAAATACAGCTGAGCTGGCTCTGATCTGAGATTTGTGTGATGGTTAACCTTCCTCTGAGAAGGTTATCTAGATGAACAGAGAGTACAATAAGATGGAAAAACACAGGGAGTCATCATGACAGGCAAGCTGTAGTGTGCAGCTTCCCTAGCAAAACTGATTATATGCGTCATTCCTTCTGTTGCTTGCTACCATTGTGCGAAAGGTGAGAGAATATTTTGCAGCTGGTTTGTTCCCCTGAGCTATAGAAATGATAAAGCATTGCTTTGAAACAATTGAAACAAATATATTTCTTGTCTCTTGACACCCCACACATGTCTGCAGTACACGGTGCACAAGCAAAGAGAGTACAAACAAAATTATGTGATCATCAATGGTGAAACAGGGTTCCATTGTGCAATATATAGGGAACATAACGCCTTCACAAATCATGTACTTTACCATCAGAAGGCTTCTACACAACCAACGTAAGTTGGACAGCAGAGATTCATGGCACCAATTTGAGAGGGTGCATTGTAGCCAGTTGTTGCAAGAGCCCCATGAGACCTGTGGTTAACTTTGCTGCTGTTAGATCTATTGTTCCTTTTGAAATTAATGTTAGGTAACAACAATATCTGTCAGTCTAACTGTAGCTGCCTACTCACGGGGAGCCTGGAACCAATCCCAGGGGACTCGGGGCACAAGGTGGGGGACACCGTGGACGGGGTGCCAACTCATAACAAAACACAACTGCACACACATACTTACACTACAGACAATTTTGAATCACCAATCAGTCTACAACACATGATTTGGACTGGGGGAGGAAAGCAGGGTGCATGTTCTACCCGAAACATGGGGAGAACATGCAAACTCCATGCACCAGGATCAGACGAAAGAACAAAGTAAGTGCAAAACAAAGACATAACAAGAACATGAAGTGAGACTCAACATATAGCACAAATAAATACAAAATATAATTAGGCACCAACTAGACATGAAACTAAAATGAACCCAAAGTAGCCCAGAATCAGAAATCCATGGAATTGGAGTACTCAGGGAATATTTTAGAAAATTATTAAAGTCAGTAGCTATATATATATATATATATATATATATATATATATATATATATATATATATATATATATATATATATATATATATATATCTGAGCTGTTTAGTTCAATCAGGTCTCTGGTCTACAGAAAAATACTTACTCCAGAGCACAAAATAAAAAAAAATTCCTGGAACTAAAAACTTATAAAAAATGCCGAATGTACACAATGGCTATGCACTGTATCAGGTGATAAAATTTCACAGACACTAAACACTAAACTGGCTTAAATATTTTAGATATTTATTTTTAAAAAAGCAAAGAAAAAGAAAGTAAACAACAATTCTTGACATCAGACAAAACACAATTGCTACAGGTTATAACAGCATGAATTCCTTTGAATTATAAGAAAAGTTACTTGTTTCCTCTATCTTTTTGTACTGTTGTTTAGTAATGCTTATTTTTCTTGGGTCCATGAGTCCAAGTGAATATAAAACAAAAATAGTTTGGTTTCCTACAGGCAAGGCTAGTGTGCTCAAACAATAGCAATCTGACATGCTTATTCTGTAGCCTACATGATCAATCTTGATGATCAATTAAAAAAAAAAATAAATAAAAAAATAACAACAACAAAACATTCAGCTTATTTCTGTAAGGGTTTCTATGTTCTATGTTTTCAAAACTTCATTTATTTTGTGCATGTGATTATGCAGTGGTCTTATTACAACACAGGACTTTCACTTGTATTATTGTGTGTGTGTGTGTGTGTATGTGTGTGTATGTGTGTGTGTTCAGATGACATCAACAGTCGTAAATATTCAGCATTTCGTATGTGTGAGCGTTGCCAATCCAGACAAATAGAGCACTGACACAGACGAATAACAATTTCCTGCTTCATCCATTTCTGTCTCTCTCCTCACACTCACTTCTATTTAAATTTTGAACATGCATTTTCTATATACACTCAAACTCAGACTCATGTTGTATAATATTTCACTGAAACACCTCACAATAATGAAGTATTAATACAAATGAGAGGTTGTACCAAGAAGAAAAAAAAAAGCTTCCGTTCAATGACATGCACTGAGTGGGCTGAACTCATGGAACATTCAAGAAACGACTAATAAAGCTTGTGCGCCTCTTCGGAAGTAACTCATTTTAACTTCAACAGCAGCACCTTGCTGAATATCTGAGGATGACTTTCAAAGTGCTTTGACTTCACTGATGAAAAATCCAGCGGATGATAGAAGTCAAACATTTAAAAAGCTACAGGTAAGTAGAAAAGTAGGAACACAGGAAAAAAAATCGAATGTGTGCAATCAAGCTCCATTGTGCTGAAATCACAGTCCATTACCCGTATGATGACTACCAGCTTGCATGGTTCACTTGTCTGAAGTTCTCTATATACCACTGAGATGTTTTGTGCAAGTTTAAAAAAAAGCCTCTTCCACAAACTATTGTGAAGTGCAGCAAAGTTACAGCACACAATCGGAGCTTCAGATCCTTAAAAACTTTGAGGAGAGTTAGGGTGAATTACAGTACGATCCAAAAGCCTCAGACCACTGGCTGGTTTTCGACGAAAAGGTATGGAAAAAGGAGCACCATTTTATGTTAAGCATCCACTTAAAACATACATTTTCTCCCAACACATCCCTTTCCTCTTCCTAGTTTTGCTGGGTTTTTTTTTTTTCTTATTTGTACAGCAACCTTGAGTGTTTAAAAGAACTTTAAAAGAAACAGTTTTACTATGAATACAGACTTCAATACACTGAAATAGACACACATTAGCATCAGATAAATATATATAAATAAAATTTATTTCACTCTGCCAACGTTTTCACATTTTTTTTACATTCCTACATTCTTTTGAACGTCCAGGGAATAAAATAAAATACTAAATGCCACGAGTGTACGTTCTGCGAATCATTTACACATTTGAATGGCCGTGGAGTACGAAGCAATGTGATAACATGAAATAAAAATGACCTTATAGGGCAATGGGTATTGTTTCGACTCAGGACAGCTGTCATTTGCTGCTATTGTAAAGCAACTGTTTGACGCCGAATACAACAGAGCTTCGGGTTCGTTGAGAGTAGGCTAAAGGTTGAGAGGCAGGAATTTGGGCAATAGTTTCTATAAGCCTTTCATATATCGACCAATTGGTGTGCGAGTAGGCGGGAATTATTTTATAGGAAACTAAAACCGAATCCCGGACATTTTCCTAAAATGTAGAAATCCCGGCCGGACACTTTAAGGTCCAAAAAAGAGGACATGTCCAAGAAAAAGAGGACGTATGGTCACCCTAACAAAAGTATTTCAGAGAAAAAATTGTGTTAATTTCTACCAAATTAACTCTGATAACTGTGATAGTATTCCCACTTTTCTGTAACCTGATTACATAGTGCCATTACATATATTCCGTTACTCCCCAAGCCTGATCAAATGGTATCACAACCATTTTGTTTGTGAACTAAATATCTAATTAATGGATGCAGAATAGCTTATGTTTTTTTTACTAGTCCACCATTTTTATTTCTATGTCCACAGTGCCACTTACATAATTATTTAAAATATGTTCAACATATGCCTAGTACACTCTTTTATATAGTTTCCTTGTTAAGTAATTTTGTCTTTTGATCAAGACTTGTACTCAGGTCTCTGACTTCTGCTTTGTTTGAAACCTACCACTTTAAAGTCTATGGCATTTATTACACTGGGACAAACAGAATCGCCTTTCCTGACCTGTTATACACCAGCAGGCTGTGTATAGACTTCTGTCTATAGAGGATAGGACAGCAATGAGCGCAGCTCATTTCTTCAAATGTTATTTTGGAACATCAGAATAGTCTCCTTTACCAAATCAGGAAGTTCAAGGGAGTGAAGTCAAGGACGGAAGCAGAGCTAAGAGCTGTCTGGATTATGCCGGGACTACAGCAGGAAGCCAAAGTAATTAAAAATAAAGTAATTGAAGTTTGTTATGTAGTGTGTAATAAGAGCGCAAGAGGAAATTAGATTCCAGGCACCGAGAAAAAAGACGACGCTCTAAGCAACCATAGGTTCCTGTTACAGTAATGCAATGAAAAGTTCTTGTTTGCTCTGAAGAGTAGAGCCATTTGATTTGCCTCCTGTACAGAAATGAGAATTGGTCATGTTTCTTCATTCAGAGAATTTATCTACTCTTGATATTAAACAATAAATGGATAAATGCTGCATAATCCTTTATAGCCATGTCCATAAGGCATGCACAATGATCAAGCAAGTCTGATAGCTGCTTGTGTGTCTTTAGTATGTACCTTGAATCTTGACTAAAACTATTGTAATGACCAGCACGCTCTGAGATTAATGACAGCCTGGTCCCATAAGAGATTAGCACAAAGGGGCCCATGTGGTTGAATTTTGTGAGATTTCCTATGAATTAAGTGTAAAGTTATGTTAATGTTGACCCCATCTTTACACATAACCCTAATCTAAGTAGCATTAATAAAAATGGAGACAAATTTGCAACTGTTAGACCAAGGTAAAAGGAAAATGTTACCTCAAAAGGTCTCTATCATTTAATTCTCCAAACCAAGTCTAGGAATACATTTATTTCTTTGTTTAATATAACCTTAAACGAAAATAAAGACTTTGTTTCCTTAGTGACCAATTTATAATGTATTAAAGCTCAGCTTAATTTCTGTGCAGCACTTCAGTGTATATTCTCACTGTGTGGGTTACTCTGAGTTCTCTGATATCCTTCCATCTTACAAAACCATACAGGTAGGTGGCCTGGCTATAAATTGCCCCAAGTATGAATGTGTGTGTGAATGGTGGGGTCCAACTGGCGTCCAATCCAGGGTGTATTCATGCCTCATGCCCAGAGATCCAGGTTTAGGCTCCACATCCAGATCCAAAGTGTGTGAGAGATTTATTCTCCATTACAAACTTCATAAACTTTGCAGTCCTCTGATAACATCATTACTGTTCAAAAATATAGCGAGAAGGGTATAGATATAGAAGTGGAGCCATTCACATTCACAATATATCTTAAGGATTCTCCCATCTCCTTTCTATCCGCTCTGGTAAATTAAACATCATCTCATCCCTCCTGCCTCATTCACGCTTTCCTCTCTTCATCTCCTTTACTGCTGTCAATCCATTCATCATGGTGGGCTTCTGCATGAATTGGTTATGGTGGAGAACAGGCCTCACACTGGAGAGAATGATGCCCTTCTCTTAGAAGTGACGGATCATCCTTTATCCAAAGCTATAAAGGTGCTTCTACTCTATTATTAGAGCAGTTTCCACATCTGGGCAGTGCTTCATGCTTGTGATAAAGGTCCCATATGGATTTGGAGGAGGAACCGGAGATGAGCACTGCTCTCTTTCTCTCTTGCTCTTTCCTCTGGAACCGATTCTCTGGTTCCGGGTTTTGGACCTCACATAGCGACTTCTCCGAAAGAATGAAGAGCAGCTCTTAATCCTTTAAAGAGCTGCTCGAAGTGATCACTGGGGCAGTCAAGAAACTAAAATTGGACTGGCCGGGGGAAGAGGAAGTGGCTCGTGGCAGGCTGGATGAGCGCTTTCTTCCCAGTGAAAATAAATCTCCCTCACACCACAGAAAACTCCACTTTTTGTTTATAACCTTACAACGTCGGATTAATTGGCCATCGTAGGGAATGAAGAGTATGGGTATTTTGCTATGCCAAAGGTGGAGGAGGTGCTTGTGAGCTACCTCTTTCCATTGACAGCAGCGAAATTAGGGGAGCTGGCTTTGCCATCCAAGCCATGAAAGACCAGCTCAGTGTTGGTTGACAAAGCCTATGCAGCAGTGGGTCTTGCTTGTGGGTCACTGCATACAATGACAGTGTTGCAGTCCAACCAGGCAGAACTGCTGAATGAGCTCGACAGTGGGAAGGGAATTGGGCCCAAGGCAGTGGACCATGGATTTTTCTCTTTGGGCAACCAAGCAAATGGCCTGTCATATTGACCGTTAAATGAGTAACTTGGTCGTGGCAGAGAGGCACCTATGGCTCAAACTCTCCAGCATAGAGGATAAGGATAAGGTCTCCCTTCTGGACACCCCTGTTGAACCTTCTAGCCTGTTCAGTGGCATGGTTAATGCCATCGCCAACAGGTTTTGGGAGGCAAAACAGCAAACGGCGGCGTTCAGAAAGTTCCTTCCCATTTGCTTTGGGTTTGCCTAGGCATCCACGAGTGGAGCCCAGGCCAGTACTAGTGTGAGGGAGGCACAGAAGGTGATTGTGATGACCTGCCTCCCCCTGCAGAAATCCAGGGGGATCAGGCAGCTACAGTCACAGCATGCTAGTAGGCCTGATTTAAGAACCATTATCAGTGCCAAGCAGGCAAAAGAGGAGTGGCCCTGATGGGCCATGGAGGGAGTTATAAGGAGACGAGGGGTTTATAGGGCAGTTAGCCCAGTATTACTGTAGGGCCCCCCTAACCAATGTCATTTTCTGGTCAGCGAGCTGTCACAGAGCAACAAAAATCTGATTATTTCCCTCCAACAAAATGTGAAAAAAGTTAACATCACTAAAACACCATCTGTACAACATTGAAAAGGGTTACCGGGTCCAGTTCAGAGCTTGACCTCCCCGGTTCAAAGGTGTGCTCACCACAGTAGTCAGCACAGAGCAGATCCCGACATTAGCACAGGAAGTAAGATCTCTCTTGGACCAAGGGACTATAGAACATGTACCCTTTTTTTTCTGAAGGTAGGTTTTACAGCTTTTATTTCATGGTCTACATAAAGGATGGGAGTATATGGCCAATTTTAGATCTGAGTCATCTGAGCCGTACTCTTTGGACATACAGTTTCACGATGTTGAAGCTCAAACTTATTGTTTCACAGATTCTATTTGAGGACTGGTTTGTGATGCGTAGGGTCAATCCTATCAAAGTTGAGCAAGATAAAGTTGGGTCTGGTAATCCCCTCCAGTCTCTATAAGAGACTGTTGGGGTTATGGCAGCGGCAGCCAACGTCAAACTGTTGGGCCTATTGCACATGAGACCGCTTCAGTGGTGGCTGAAAAGTTGGGTTTTCTCGGATGAAACCCCTGAGAGTAATGTCACATGGTGATGCACAGATGCTCTGAGAATTTGGAGGTGTCCCTGGTTTCTAGCCTTGGGTCAGACTCTAGGGGCATCTCCTTATTGCAAGACAGTAATCACAGACGCCTCCCTCGTAGGCTGGGGCATAAAACAACAAATCTAAAAACAACAAATTTGTGTATAATAAAAATAATTTTAAAAAGCATACGGACATTGAGTACCAGAGAGGTTGAGAGAAATTAGAAGAGGGAGTGAGAGACAACATTGAAAGAGAACTCATTAAGAAAACCGCAGACTCACTCATGTTAGAATCCAACTGCACTCATTAAGAACAGTGGATGAAATGAATATGAATCAGGCCACTAACAGATATATAAATCTGGCTTGTGTTTTGCTAGACAGCGAAAAAGAATGAGACAGAAATGCTAATAAGCGCAGGCACTGATGTGATATATTTTCTGATAAAATGGAGAGCTGGTCTATGAATCGCTAAAACAATAACCTCAGGGAACTTGGGCATTGTAAAGCCTATTCAAAAGCATTTAAAGATCACCTCCAGAGAGGAGACTACACTATTGTAAAACTGTAGATTAAAGCGTCATGTAACCTCACCATAAATTTGCCACAAAATGTTTACAGTTGAAGGGGAATGTTCTGGAAATCAGCATCATGTAATTAATCAGAGAGACACCCAATACCAGTATTGGTAGAAATGCATCCCTAATGTTGTGTAATTTCAAATCTGTGTGTGAATGTGTAATGTGAATGTCCATTTCTCTGTGTGTTCCTGATGTTTTAAGCATTTAGGCTAACAAATCAATTGTATAAGTACAGCTGAAATTGGTGTATAATGACTGCATCATCCAAGAGCCTTTGGTAGATTATGTTTCTAAATTCTAACCCCTAAAATGATTCTCATTATCCTCTCTGTGTCAGCATTTAACACACTGCAGCAGAGTCTCATAACTGTTAATTAGTCATTTGCTTGATCAGTAAAATACCATTACACATAAATTGCTTACTCCTGAGCAAAAGACAATCAATCAGTCTCAGCTAAATAGTCCATAACTGATCTTATAAAATTGATTAAAGGCTTGGTTAAGTTAGATCTGTAATTAAAGATATCACTTCCAATCACAGAATATCATCACTGATTATGTCATGAGTCACTGATGCTTTCCATCCCTGAATCAAAACTCAACTCACCCATAGGAAAATTTCTCCTGAAGTATTCTGAAGTATACTGACTACAAATTATTTTAGCCAATTTGGTGGATTCTTTTGTTTATATTATTAGCATTTATATTAGCTTAACTCCTTGCCTTGCCTTGTGTATGTGGATCATTTTGTTTGTGTTTAATACATGTCTAGTGCCCAAATGTAGTGTCCATCCATCCATCCATCCATCTTCTACCGCTTACTCCTTTTCAGGGTCACGGGGGAACCTGGAGCCTATCCCAGGGAGCATGGGGCACAAGGCAGGGTACACCCTGGACAGGGTGCCAGTCCATCGCAGGGCACAATCACATACACACTCACACACCCATTCATACACTACGGACACTTTAGACACGCCAATCAGCCTACCATGCATGTCTTTGGACTGGGGAGGAAACCGGAGTACCCAGAGGAAACCCCCGCAGCACGGGGAGAACATGCAAACTCCGCACACACAGAGCCACGGTGGGACTCGAACCCCGGAGGTGTGAGGTGAATGTGCTAACCACTAAGCCACCGTGTGCCCCCAATTGTAGTGCATAAAAGTTTATTCGGTCAGATACATACCTCTTGACAATTACTTAAATGAGAAAAATGTGTTGACAGATGATTATGTTAGTGTTATACTGTTAAAATGTGAAGTTTGTCAGGTCTGAAATGGTCTTTTAAATATTTTTTGTTGTTGTTGTATTTTTCATCTCACCCATTCCACCTGCAACTCCTTCCCCATAGTTTGAATACCTCTGGATTAAGAGACTGGTCAGACCTCTAGTGAACTTCACTTGAGCTACGCTTAATATTTACATAGCATATTTAATCATTAGTCAAATCGTGTACATTTTAGTAAAGATTTTCCCTGTCCAAGTTAAGCTACAAGTTATGAAAATTATTCAATCTAAGAGTACTTCTGAAAGTAATGTTTTCCCCTACAATGAAACACCAGCTGCTGTTTTAAAAGCCCAAAAGTACCCCAAAAAACTTGCTTATAGCAGAAAAACATCCACTTGTGCACATTTAATCAACCCCCCTGAGGCCATAAAGAGAGGGAGCATGAATCCTCAGCTGAACTGACAAAACAGAATAACAGCCATCTGTTGCAATGTAAACTGCATAGTTAACATAAACTGTACACAAATACACTTATGGATATACAGTGCGGTGAAATAAGTATTGAATAAATTAATTTTTTTCAGGAAATATATTTCCAATGAGGCTATTCACATGATATTTTCACCAGACATCAGTATTAACTCAAGAAATCCACAAATATAAAGAATTCACAACATTAAAGTCCATAAATAACGTTATGTGTAATAAAGTGGAATGACACAGGAAAAAAAATATTGAACACGCTAAGCAAAAGAAGCAGTTCTCCAAGGCAAGGTAAGGCAAGGAACCAGCTGAAATCCGTAAGTAATTATACCCCCTATCTGTGTAAATTAATATCAGCTGGGTTAGTAAATTGATGGTCTATAAAAAGTCTTTTCGTTACCAAGGTGTCACACAAGAAACATCTCATGATGAGTAAAAGCAAAGAGCTCTCCCAAGATCTTCGCAACCTTATTGTTGTGAAGCATATTGATGGAATCGGATACAGACACACTCCAAAACTCCTCAATCTTCCAGTAAGCACCATTGGAGCCATTATCTGCAAGTGGAAGCAACATCACTCTATCATCAAACGGCCACACACAGGAGCTCCTCGCAAGATTTCTGACCAGGGAGTCAAAAGAATAGTCAGAATAGTAGCCCAAAAGCCAAGGACCACTCGGAAAGAGCTCCAGAAACACTTGGAGGCAGCAGGTACCATCGTCACAGAGAAAACAATAGGCAATGCACTCTACTGCTCACACTCACCCCACAGGACTGCATTACTAAAGAAACAGCATGTCGAAGCTCGTTTAAAGTTTGCTACAACTCATTTGGACAAGTCTATGAAATACTGGCAATTTTTGGCTGTCATACTACACACCATGTTTGGAGAAGAAATGTCACTGCACATCACCCTTAAAACACTACACCAGCACTGAAGTTTGGAGGTGGAAGCATCATGGTGTGGGGCTGTTTTTCATCACATGGTAATGACAGGCTTCATATAATTGAAGGAACGATGAATGGAGCCCTTTACCAGGAGATTCTTGAGAAGAATCTGCTGCCATCCACCAGGATGATGAAGATGAGACGTGGGTGGATCTTCCAGCAGGACAACGATCCAAAGCATACAGCAAAAGAAAATCTCAATTGGTTTCAGAGAAAAAAAATCAAGGTGTTAGAATGGTCCAGTCAATCACCTGACTCGAATCCAACTGAACAAGGTTTAAAAACAATATGTTTAGAAGAACGGGCCAAAATCACACCTGAATACTGCGGCCCATTAATTTCTTCATACAGGAAGTGACTTGTAGCTGTCATTACAAACAAAGGCTTCTCCACTAAGTATTAAATACATTTCAGTTAGCGTGTTCGATACTTTTTTCCCCGTGTCATTCGACTTTATTACACATAACTTCATTTATGGACTTTAATGTTGTGAATTCTTTATATGCATGGATTTCTTGAGTTATTACTGATGTCTGGTGAAAATTTTAATGTGAATAGCCTTATTGGAAATATATTTACTGAAAAAATGTTGCCGCGTTCAATACTTATTTCCCCCACTGTACATCATCTCCGATTAATCTCCCTTCATGACTGTGCCATGAAAATAGACAGCCATCTCCAGAAGGGAAAACAAAGATACATACATGAACACATGTGCATGCATCTCTGAATGAATGAATGAATGAACGTATTGAACTCAGTGAACATATTGAGTTTAGAACTGCTGAATTTGCCACCAAGATTCAAGCAGAAAGCTCTGTTCAAATGTGAGCCTGTCGATAAGCATGAAAATAACTGCTATTTCCTCCTAGCGAACTGGAATGTACGTATTATACACAATCTACATCTTACACTGCTACAATGTCCAGCGATGTTTACTCTGATTATTTTACATTCCTCATTGTGCAGGTTTGACAGTTTCATTTTGAATGTACTCTTTTTAAAGCTAAGCTGCATGAGATTTTACTATTTTTTTATTATTATTTATCATAAATGTCAAAGTTAAAGCCCCCTTTTTCCATTTACATAGGAAAATGGTAGTTTTGTATTATTGCCTATCAATAATTGAAAATAAATGAATTGTCGCCAAATGGCAACACCATGCAGTAAAGGTTACATTTTTTTTTTTTTTAGTGGAAAAATCCCAAGCAGGGAAAAATGAATACTGCATACGCCTATATGCCTGTATACATATATATAAAAACCTGTGTACGTCAATTTATTTCAGGATATCAGTTCTCTTCCTGGTAAGACAGCATAAGCAAATGCCTTACAATGTAACTAGCTTGGAGTTTAGCAAGAAAGAAGGCAAATCACCAAGCAACTTTTCAATTTCCTTTGAAATTTCATGCCCTTGAATAGTGTACTGTCAAACCCCCGAACTCTAGATTGGATTTTCAACAGCTTTGTGTTTGGTGTCTGACGGAAGAGGGATCACCAAGCTCTAATCTTCTGTTACGACTTTAATCATAAAGCCGTGCAAAACATTCTGTATGTCACAAATATACCGCACCAAGAAGAAATTTGATATCAGATGACATTATTACACACTGGCTGCAATATTTATGCTAAATGTGTTGATCCATGTGGAATCTAAATAAGTTTCAGGTTGATTTGGAAGCTTGAAGAACCATGAAGCATCCAGATGCACCAAGTGTCACAAAAGAGTGACTGATGCCAGACTATTACTCTGTGACAGAACTGCAAATCTGTCAATATTTCAGAGATGTAAAAGAGCTTAATATCATGCAAAGGTGGAAAAATGGGTCAAATATATTTTAGAATTGGTAACAACTGAAGCAACGAAAAGCAATTCAAAGACAGAACAGGTTGCTGCCATGTTGCATTTGCATCAACGTCAACATTAATATCATGCTTTTCTATTTCCTGTACCTCATGGGTGTCTCCCTGTGCTTTGACAACCATAAAAATAATATATTAATGGGGAATGGTAAGAAAGAATGGAATGAATGTTTTCTGGAAGTTCAAAAATTCAATAATTTCTAACAGTGAAGGACTGAAGAAAAAAAAAAACACATATTAGTGTGAAAGTTATTAATACTGAAAAAAAAAAAAAAAAAAAAAATTGAGTCTGGTTTTATTGTCCAGGAACTGAGCATTTGTCAAACCTCTATGAAATGGTATTTTTCTGCATTTAACATCAACACTTATTTAATAAAGCAGAGTCTTTTCTTTAAAAATCTAAACCAGAGATAGCACCTGCTGACACTGATTAAGTTCCCCCAGCACTCCATTTTTAGGGTCCTGAGCAATATTTTTGGTGCTGCTGTTCCATGAATACATTTTGGGATTTGTATTTGTATTAGTAGAAAAAATTGGATAGTTTGACTTAGTTCTGCTTCAGTTTGGTGAACTTTGAAAACGTATTTGTGGGGATTTAGGGGAAAGAAAAGAAAAACAGGATCATCAGCACAAACACAAACATTTGAGTTCTCAATGTGGCCAGATCATTCAGAATCTCAGTTCAGTCTCTCCTTCATGTCTCTGTCTGTATTACACAGCCAATACTCCCAATGCTGCAAGTCATAGCTTGAAAGAGTTTCAAGCCACTGGCATTTCAAAGAGTGTGTTTGGGTGGGTGTAGGGATTTGGGACTGGTATGCTAATTCTGATGTGCACTTTCAAGTATCCTCACAGATCTCGAGCAACCACAGCAGAGAAGGTTGAAACAGCAGAAGGCACAAGTGTCCCCAATACTCCATTTACCATATCACTTAGCTGATCCGGCTTGCATTGGCTTTATTCCTAAAAGAATAAAAAAAATTCCTAAAATAGAGTTTTAAAGGACTTTTGAATGGGTTATGCTGAGACATCTAGACACGGGCTGCTGAGGCTCAGGTGGTAGAGTGGGTTGTCCACTAATCGTAGGGTTGGCGGTTCGATTCCCGGCCCACGTGACTCCACGTATCGAATTGTCCATGGGCAAGACACTGAACCCCAAGTTGCTCCCAATGGCACGTTAGCGCCTTGCATGCCAGCTCTGCTACCATTGGTGTGCGATTGTGTGTGAGTGTGTGTGTGTGTGTGAATGGGTGAATGAGACACAGTGTAAAGCGCTTTGGATAAAAGTGCAATATAAGTGCAGACCATTTACTTAATTTCTTGAACCTTTCCAATACTCTTGCCAATTCAGAAATGTTAAAAATGTATTGAAAATATACATTCTCCATCACATTCTAGAAAGTATATTTTTTTTCCCTTAAAGCTTGAGGAAGTACAGAATCATTGAAGTTGATCACCTCTGTAACATTCACTGTAATATTTAGGTTAAAACTCATTTACAATACATAAAAAAGGCACAATTAAATTGTGTTATTGTCCTTTTGCAAGGAAACCTGGTGTCCAATATACTGTATAATACTATATTCCTTTCCTGCACCCAGTATTCTGTGTACAGGCTCTGGATCCACCACAAAACTGACCAGGATAAAGCAAATAATGAAGGCACTGAAGAATAAATACATCAAAGACACCAGAGTTTTGTTTTAATAGCAAATCAGTCACCTGTGTAACTCTTGGTGTAATTAATTTATCTTCAGTAATCATTTTATAGTACTTTTATAGTTCTTCAGCATATTCTGGGAGCACTGGACGCAAGGTAGGAGAATTCACCCTTAGATTTTGAGAATGATCAGGCTTCCTGCTTTACTGGTGAGCTAGCTTCAAATACACAGTATATGTAAAGGCAACAGTCTCTGGAGTCTTTATTAACTGCCAGCTTTCACTGCTGCATGCTGAGTTGTCTTCTGGTTTAATAAGAATAAAATGAATAATCGGTGAAATGCACATCTCATTACACCACTAAAGCTGATTGTGGAATTCCGGCAAGGCAACTTCAATCGTTTGAATTCTGCCACTCTTGACTGAAGTACAGAGTGATGTGAAGAGGGCAGGTGTCCAAGTCACATCAGTTAACACCTGGAATCCACCAGGGACCAGTGCCTGTCCTCTTCGTATTCTCTCCAGGTCAAGTCATTCACTTACATAGCTTCTATGGTCATTGCTATGCACACGACTCCCGGCTCTACATGTTCTTCCTTCAATATGACAATACAATTAATAAAATGACCTTTTGTGTCATCTATCACAACAGGATCAAGATGGGTTCCTCGTCGATATAATCGCATCAGGAACCTTGGGGTATTGATTGCCATCCATCTGACCCTCAGATCACACTGCTGCAGTGTCTGATTATTGAAACTTCCTACCTGATGACCACCCAGCATGCATTGCAAATCCACTTCAGATGGGTTAAAATGCTGCAGACTGGTTGGACTCTAGCTCTCAGTTCCTTTGCCATTATGTCCACTATCACACCTTTGTTGAAGCCTCATGTGGTTCCATAAGGTGGATCTCCTGCAGTTGTCAAGATGAATAGCCAGACACTGTTCTTCTGTAAACACTATCATCTGATTCAAATGTTTGTTTGTTTTTTTTCTTACTACCTATTAGTGCAGTAACAGTGGTTTGGGCGCACAGTGGCTTTGTGGTTAGCACGTTCGCCTCACACCTCCAAGGTCGGGGGTTTGAATCTCACCATGGCCCTGTGTATGCAGAGTTTGCATGTTCTCCCCGTGCTGCTGGGGTTTCCTCCGGGTACTCCGGTTTCCTCCCCCAGTCCAAAGACATGCATGGTAGGCAGATTGGCATGTCCAAAGTGTATGAATGTGTGTGCACGGAAGGAGCCTCCCCTGGTGCACCCTGGGCAACGTTCAGTATCATACTGCTAATCCTTCCACCATGATGTGGAACCTCGACATGAAAAAAGGAAAAAAAAAAAAAGTGTAAATACAGTTGTGACATTTTACTTCTCTCCTAACTAGCTTTGAAGTGTGCTATCTGTATTTACAGTATCCTCTGGCTATTGGTATTGGACTGAAATTCATTTATCTTACCCCCTACAACAATCCTGCAATATCACTGAACTTAAAATAGTCTCATAAGACTTGCACCAACTCACATTGTAGCTGTAGGTTTGAAATGCACTTGCCTCACCTGTACGTTGCTTTCAATAAAAACCATCTGTGAAATGTGTTAAGTTCTTTTTACGCAACTAATAAGGCATGACTGAGAGACCGAGAGAGACAGAAGAAGGAGAAGACCAGAGTGATTCTCACAAAGATTAAAAGGAACTGAAGTTGAAAAGGGGTAAATGGGTGAAAAAAGATCGACTGACCTTGTGAGGCGAAAAACGAGAGAGGGAAGATAATGATGGATGGTGTGGGCTATAGAGACAGACAGAACGATGCCAAATGTGTTGGGAGGAGAGAGAGAAGCAGAGAGGAAGGTAAGAATGACAGGAAGAACACATCAACGAAAATAAGATATGACAAAGCATTTCACTGTCTCTCTCTCTCTCTCTTTATCACTGACATGACATGTCCTGACAAACACTTTGTTGCTTTTGACATGTCCACTTTGCTCTATTGTTGCTGTTTCAGGTCAAACCCTCTATTGACCCTAATCGAAAACTCTTCCTTACTAACTCATTCAACCAGCAAGAGCCCTGAAATATTTTTTAGTAAACATGCCACATCTTGAAAAAATACATTCTAAAGCATGACATTTCTTCAAAAAGGAATGAGCTCGTTGGTATGTCTACTCTTGGCTAAACAAAAGAACAGGCATAGACTCTCATCTATTGTTCTGTTACAGGAGGTTAAACACTTTGTTTTGCATCCCCAAGAGTAATACACATGCAAACAAGTTCCAAAAACTTGCACTAAAGATATTCTCGGAAGATTTCTAGAGTTGCATTATGGATTAACACAAGATGCATTATGCAGGAGCTGACATGACGATGCAGCTTATAGTGTTGCCGTCTCACAATTCCATGGTCCCCGGGTCCCCCAAGCTCAGATTACTATCTGTCTGTTGTTTCAGATGTTCATCCAGTGTCCATGTGTCTTTCCACCAGGTTCTACAATTTCTTCCCAATTCACAAAAACATGCCAGTGGGTGGATTAAAATGAAGGTATGAATGAGAATGTGCATGAGGCTCTGCATTGAACTGCCACCCGATTCAGAGTGTATTTCTTCCTTGTGCTTAGTGTTCCTGAGATGTTCCACCATGACCCTGACCAGAATAAAGCAGTTACTAGGGGTGAATTGATAAATGGATAAACAGTATGGAATGGGATCATGAAGACAGTACTTCCCCTATTTATCTTTTGCTTAAATCTGGTGTGCAAATAATCCAATATTCCACACATTTTTTAAAAAGTATTTTTGAATGTATGATTTGTTTTACTGGTGCTTGCCTTTTGCAAAGGTCTAGTCAGTCTAAGCTTGTCCATCACATGCATGCCACTGGACAACTAACCGCCACCATTTATCTTCCAAGTGGTTAGTCCACAAGATATTTGGAGCTTAGATTGACCAAACTTTGTGGGTGGCCAGGTCACTAGGTGGACACCAGTCCCTGGCCTGGCTCCTGGGGTGGATCCCAGTACCCGTACTCTGGGCAGGGTAAATATAGTTGTTTTTTGTTTGTACCTTTCACGGGGATCATTAGGATCACTCTTTATCTGACTTCTCTCCTCATATAGATGCACCAAGGGTGACCCTACTGGGAGCATTAAGCTCTCTGTGACACAGCCTTAAGGTTCACCACTCCTATACAAAAGCTCTTATACTATGATAACGTCTTGATCCACAAAGGGATTTCACAGTTGGCTTGGAAACATCTGGCGATACCCCAGGAGGAGCTGTAATCTGTGGCCAAGCTTAAAGAAGTCTCGGACTGCTGCCTCCATGACTCCTACCAGGAAAAGTGGAAGGAAAATGAATGCGTGAATGGCAGTTATTTATATTTAGAGCTGATGAGAACAGGATATTTGCTTTAATTAATCACTGCAGTGTTGAGTAATCCCAGTTCTCCACACAAACAGACAAATCTGAGTTATATTCCTGCATCACGGGTTCGGTATTAAAGTGCAACAAGGTCATGCTTCCGTCCATGGTAGTCTTAGCCCTTCTATTTTCAGGGAGACAAATCACTAAAACACCACGCAATGATGAAGCCTTTATGAGGCAGTTCATATTTTTCAAGTCTTTTCACTCAGAGATTAATGGAGTGTAACACAGAATATAGGAACAGTTTATGGAGGTGAGGAGACATACACACGAGAGAGAGAGAGAGAGAGAGTGGGAAGACAGACAAATCTAATGCTTTTGCTAATGTTAGATTTCTCAGCTTGTTCCTTTTCATACCTGTTTTATAGTCTTAATGGATATGGTCAAATATTTCAATGAGAAGAGAAGAAAGTAAATTAGAGAAGTGCATGAATTCATGGCAGTAACAAAACGGTGGCTGAAAACCACTCAAATAAAATGTATAAAATGCTTAAATACATTTTTTGAGCACCAGTAACTCTTTTTTCAAGTGAACATACCAACAAATTAAAGATTAATTCCAGACAGATCATACTGATGACAATCTAAAAAAGTTTATCCAGTACTAGGGTAGTGCTAGCGCAACTGTAACATTTTTTTGTGGTTTGAGTTAAATTGCTGATTCTTTAAATTAGAGACTTCACACTTTCCACATAAAATCATGCAAATGTATGCTTCTTTTGTCAAGTGCAAGTTTATATTAGTCGGTAATATTTTTTTTTCCTCTCTCACTGATGCCAGTTTTTGCTACTCTTAGCCGGCAGAGATGCGTCTGAAGTAAGATATTGTCCCCTCCGAAAGTACTGGAACAGCAAGGACAATACTATTGTCTTCACAGTACATTGAAGACATTTGGGTTTGAGATCACAAGATGAATAAGATATTGTATATCAGAATTTCAGCTGTCATTTCCTGATTTTTACATCTAGATGTCTTGAACAACTTAGAACATGGCATCTTTTGTTTGATCCCACCCATATATATATACATACACACACACACACACACACACACTACTGTGCAAAAGTCTTAGGCACCCTATTTTTGTAGTATAAACTTTTAACTTCTACATCGAGTCAGTACAAAAACATTTTTGATTACCAAACATTAGTGTTGGAACAAAACTATAATGAAGTCTGCTGGATTTTGCTGCGAAAATAAGAATCAAGTGCGACAGTCACCGTCTCCAGAAGAACCGTGTGGTTCTGCAAGATGCTCAGTGAAACTTACAGCTCATTTTCTTATAAAACTGCACTAATTCTACCAGAGACTACTTCTTTTAACCTCATAAAGTTCCTGTAAAAGCAACCTAAAATGCTTATCTGATGTTATACCCAAAGTAAAATTAAAGCTGTTCCTCAAACATTTGGATTCAAGCAAAGGGTCGTCACACCAAATATTGCCTTTGTTTCATTTATTACTTTTTACTGCTCTTTATAGTATTTTTTTTTTTCCAGTTAATTTCATTATTTTTGAAGGCATCTTTGCTCTACAGCATTTGTGTGCATGCAGCTTCTGCACAGTATTGTATATTGTGACGTCGGACCGAAGATACGTGCCCAAAAAGATGATAAACGCTCCTCATTTGACTGCCGCCAAGGTGCTGAACAGAAAGTTCCCTTTCAGCACCCCTAGTGTTTTGGACGGTATCAGAGCATGGCTGAAATTTGGGGCAGTCCAAATCTCTCTCTCTCTCTCTCTCTCTCTCTCTCTCTCTCACACACACACACACACACACACACACACACACACATAAAATATCTCTGCATCTTCTCAACCACAGTGAAGGATGTAGGCATGATCAGAGAATGGATAACCATGGCAATAAATGGATAATAGTGCCATAATAAATAAGAAAAGGGGACATGGGTCATGACTGAGGGAGGGCTGGACTGCATGGTACATCTGTTAATAAGTCCCAGAGGCTTTGAGTCTCTTCTTTCAGTCATTTAATAAAACTGAGGTCACCTAAAAGAAGCGTTTAACTGCTTTATCCTATTATAAATGTTAAGCTAGTTTAAATGAGTTTTGCATTATATTCTGGCTTTTTTGTTTGTTTGTTTGTTTGTTTTTGCTTTCAGAAAGCAACATCGCATTTTCTCAACTCACTGTTTCCTATCAAACTGTGCTGACAATATGTGCCTGAACTTGCTCTCTTAATTATACATCCTGGATTTTTCAGGCGGAGCATTTACAGTCTTTTCAAGCACGGGTTGTCAAACTGAGGTCCATTAAGCACAAATAAGGGGGTTGATGAATTTTAATTTTGTTACAGTGATGGAAGTCACAACCCACCATTGTCAATTTAATAATTATTACTATTATTATGTTAGAGTTTGAATGTACCCTCCTGAGCAGAAGCTGGGGTCGGTAATGGATATTCTTTGTGACTGTCATGTAATATCGGAGAAGAACTATGATTCCCATCAGCCAGTGCACCTCATCACATTACCTGCACGGGTTGTCTTGTGTTGTTTGGTATGTCTATCTGCTTCACGTTATTCTCGCTCTTGTTTCTTTGTATTGGTAACTGGCAACGTGTTCCAGAAGTCTTGTGTTGTGTTTTGCTTCTACTTTATTAAACGTTCCACTTCTATTCTGCATTTGTGTCCGTCTCTAAATCCATATCGTGACAGTGACTGGTCCTTGTTACTAATAATTGAGTGCTACCAATTATTGAAATGTGTATAGTTCCTGATGTTGCTTGATAAAAGACAATATCTTTATCGTTTCTTGCTATTATTGGCTATAATGCTGAATTGCTGTGCTTGCTCTTGAGAAAAGTGTTAGAGATGGGACTTAATGGTAAAGAGTGGTCAAGTTCTGAAGTACAGTTATTTGCTGCAAGTATAGAACATGTTTAAAATGCTGTGTTTGGATTTCCAAACCAGGGGGCACTGGATACATTTAATTTCACTTAGCCCAAAATACTGCAGCTGAAGAGAATTACCACCATGGACGTCACATGCTATGTTCACCCACTAAAACATAACCGACCTCCTTTTCTGACAAGAAATTGCTGTGTGCAACCTCCTTAGCCACGAGACGTGCTAATTCATCGACTTCACAAAGGCTGCACAGCTCCCTGGTTCTTCATTTTCATTCAAAGACAGAGGTCTATATCTCCCTGCATTGATCATGAACGTCTGAATAAAAATAAATACTGGTATGTTGTACCTCTCTTCCCCGAAGCATTCAGAGAAGCGTCCATCGTACCATCTGATAAAAATATGTTAGGGAAATTAGACACTATGAGCTCTTGGTAAACATTCGTAGCTTCTAGGGATGTGCCTCATGCGTTAATATTTCTACACCATTTTAACACCTGTGAAAAGTTAAAAGTATTTCTGACCAAATACAACAGATTTGTTTGTTTGTCAATGCAATATAGCTCAATATTTCAGCAGTCCAATGTCAGTTCTAGTGTAGTCTCCAAGCCTTATGTACCTGATTAATGTCTATTGTAGTTTAATACCTTTAACAGGAGTGCACTGGACATTATTGTAAAGATATCTCTCTTTTGTCCCACAAGCTTATATTTGATCGCCTACTCCAGCATGAATGAGAGCGAAAACCCACCTCCTCCTTAGACTTTTTTCAGTCCCAGACTTTTTTTTCCATCCGTGTCCACCCCTAATAACTATCAAATATTTATATTGACTGTACTGGCTATTATATTGATAACATATTAATCTATTCCACTTATTCCAACGCTGTTCACTAGCACTGCTTCAGCACTCAATACAAATATGATCTCACCAAATTACACCCTTGAGCTTTCTTCTAACAGGAAATACAACAATAATTTAAGCGTCTGAGAGGCGTTAGCCATCAGGCAGCATTGCGTAGATAGGAATATACACAAATCTGTTTGGTTAATCGATACTTGTTGCATATGAACTATTTTTGAACCAGGAATAGTTAGGCTACGCCCCTGTCCCACAGCAGCTTTGGTCTCACATTGCGTTAGACTTTCTGACTGATCTTTGCATTTCCCATTGGGTGACTGTCACATTACTGTCAGAAGACAGGTTCTCAAAGGCCTGTCACCATGTTCCACTTGAGGGACTACCCACAGCTCCACAGACAGCAGAAGTCCTATTTCAATATGTGGTTCCTAACAAAGGCATCCCAGAGGAGAACGTGTCAGACAGAGGCCCACAGTTCACCACGCACATCTGCCTCACCTTTTTCAATATAGCTCATTTCTCTAAGCATCAAAGACTAGAACCATATGCTTATTTCTTGCATGATATCGCCTATTTCATTTTGCTTTTTTATCTGGATTACATACCTTAGTCTCTTCGGCACGGATTTTAATCACTGATCCTTTGATTTCTGATTGTGGATCCCTATTATGGTGCGTATTAAGATAAAATACAGCAAAATAAAAATCCCAAAATACAGTGCATTAGCAGTGAAAACATGAATAGTATAATGTGGGGTGATGCGATATCAGAGGAATTACATCTGTGCCTGTATATTATTATTGAAATGTTACTGGTAAAAAATTATTATAATATGGTGCTAGAGAGAAAGAGAAGAAGATAGCAGTGTCTGCATATTAACATTGCAGTCTCTCTCTCTCACACACACACACACACACACACACACAATTCCATATTATATAGAGATACATAATATGGAATAATGTCTTATCTACATATGAATAATATCTGCATCTGTATCCAATATGCGCACGGTGGCTTAGTGGTGAGCACGTTCGCCTCACACCTCCAGTGTCGGGGGTTCGATTACCACCGTGGCCCTGTGTGTGCGGAGTTTGCATGTTCTCCCTGTGCTGTGGGGGTTTCCTCCGGTTACTCCGGTTTCCTCCCCCAGTCCAAAGACATGCATGGTAGGCTGATTGGCATGTCCAAAGTGTCCGTAGTGTATGAATGGGTGTGTGAGTGTGTGTGTGACTGTTCCCTGCGATGGATTGGCACCCTGTCCAGGGTGTTCCCCGCCTTGTGCCCCATGCTCCCTGGGATAGGCTCCAGGTTCCCCGTGACCCTGAAAAGGATAAGCGGTAAAGAAGATGGATGGATGTATCCAATATGAACTCCCAGTACAGAAACACTCTTTCTCTCTTTGACTACGTTTACATGGACAGCAGTAATCTAATTATTGACCTTATTCTGAATAAGACAATATTCTGATTAAGGTGTTTACATGAGTCACTTTAGAATACCCCTTTCATGTTCCTGTTTTACATGTTATAGAACAAAGAGCGATTAATGTCACATGTCATTACGTCACCGTGTCACGCCATACGACGTTCCCTCCAGAATTTCACGTTTCGACATACAGTTGGTCTTCGTTATGGTACCGTATACAGTTTTGGTTGCTTTTATTTTAAATTTTACCAAAGCTTCAAGTGCGGTTAATTATTTGTCATGCTGTACGTGCAGATAGACGACTGCTTGAAGCCGTGGGCTGCGTCCCAAACTGCGTACTTACCGTCTATATAGTAGCTGAAATACATGTATTTTTCCTACTATATAGTATTTAAGTACGCTGTTTCGGACGCAGCCGTGTTCTCTTGTTTGCTGTAAAACGGTTGAGCGCTGCCGTGTGTGTACGTGTTCTGTCACAAAATGTGGTGAAAACTCTCACACGACGTTAATAGTGTGATTAAGGTGTGTACATGTCTGTAATACACATCAATAATGTGACTAAAACAGGAATACTCCACACGTCTTAATTCCATTTGTGTTTACTTCGAGTATCTTCGAGTATTTAGATTAAGGTCATCAATAATCGCTGTTTACATGCTAGTTTCTTAATCAGAGTATCGTCTTAATCGGGTTCATATCAGATTATTGTTGTCCATGTAGACATACTGTTTCACTTTCTCTCTGTCCTTTTCCCTTTCTTTCTTTCAGCACTCCAACCAAAGAAAAAAGGAGAGAGAGAGAGAGAGATCATTGCGTAAATAAATAAACAAGAAAAAGATAAAGGCAGAAAAAAAGAAAGAGAGAGTTAATTCTGATAATCAATAACTAATTACTGCAATTATAAAATATTTTCACTGCTGCACATTTGATGTGCATGTGCAGATTGCAGAATCCTCTAATGTTATTTGACGAGCATGAGTGAAGTTTTAGCACAGCGCATTAGTAATGTTTTATGCTTATTGTAATTATCAAACTAGGGAGGTTTAATGGTGTACCATTAGGTGGCGAAAATGAAAACTGTCAGATATTCCTATTACTGTTAGAATATTCGGTCTCCACCAAGATATTAAAACATGCCCACACACACTGCCCCACAGGTTAGGTGCTGAAAAGTAACTCATTTTCCCAGGGTGCACTGCCTAATGCTCCTAATTTACTGTTACACACACCCTGCACGCTGGCAGGATGGCCGCTCTGAGGTAGTTGTGTCAGGTAGTTTAGACTTGTGTCAAGTTCTTCCAGTGTGATCACAGAGAGAGAGAGAGAGAGAGAGAGAGAGAGAGAGAGAGAGAGAGTTGGAGACATTGATAGAGTAGGGAAAATGTAGGGAGAGGGGAAACAGAGCGGGGAAGACATTTAGAGAGGGATGATGACAGAATTCTGGAGATTAGATGGATGTGTATACAGAGAGTGAGAAAAAATAAACAAAAGTTTAGAAACACAAAGCAAAGTAAATCTGGATTAACACGATACGGGAAATGGTAGAGGTAGTAGACAGGCTAATGAGGAATTCAACTATAGTAATGTAAAACAAAATAATGCAAGCTAAACTAAGAACACATGAGAGACCAGGCTTGTAGTGCACATAACAGGGCATGTTAAAAAAAAAAAAAAAAACTAGATCTTTATTTTTAGCATACAAAATACACCGTAAAAACGGATAAGTGCATTTAACTCAAAAAATTTGAGGAAACTAATTACCTCAAAATTTTTAAGTTGATAAATCAATTTCTTTAAGCCAAATACACTTAAATATAACAAAAATTTAACTCAAACTTGTTATATTTAAGTGTATTTGGCTTAAAGAAATTGATTTATTTTATATATATATATATATATATATATATATATATATATATATATAAAATTATTATTATTATTATTATTATTATTATTATTATTATTATTATATATTAATTTTGAGGTAATTAGTTTCCTCAATTTTTTTTTTTGAGTTAAATGAACTTATCCTGTTTTACAGTGTATAATTTGAATATTTAATAATAAAAAAAAATAATATTTAATCGCTATGTTACAGAGAGGTAAAGCAGACGACAAATGTCCAGATGACAACATTTCAAAGTGTACCAAAATGTGTTTATGCAAGTCACATGTGACCAATGAGAGGTCAGTTTGCTTACATGTGACTTGCATTGTACCGAGCTCACTTGAATTAGAATCCAAAACTTAATAACTAAACTAAAATAAATAAATAAAAAAAACATGCATGCCTACAGTATAATTAATGTTAACTTGGACCTATTGTAGAAAGTTCAGAACTAAAAATGATCAAATAAATAGGAAGAATAAAGCAAACCTGTGGGTCTGTGGAATTCATTTTCACAGTTAAAAAGGAAGCCCTAATCTAAAGCACTGTTATAAAGGAAATAAGTAAGTTAGGAATCGAACACTTCATGGTGTGCTGTTAAAGTATAAGTAAATAATGATGGGGTTCTGTAATGGTGTCCAACACAAATGCAGAATTAAGTTACCCACCAAAAAGGTAACTCCTTTTTGGACATACCAAAAGTGTTTTCTTTTTCTTTTCTTACACCACAGCAGTCGTATAATAATAATTAATAATTAATAAATCCATTAATGAACAATGTATTATTTTTATCCATGTATAGTTTTACTTAATGCTGTTGAACATTCATGAAAGCTATCAAAACAAATGTTAGAAGCTGTAAACATACGTGGTTTCATACACATTACTGAGGGGGTTTGTTGAAGCTGAGATCAATTAATTACCCATCACGTCACGTTCAGATGAAGTGTGTTTCTGATTTCTACGACTAAATGAGACGTACAGAGCTTTAGGAAAACATTTTGAGTCTTTCCATCTGTGTTTGTTTATTTGCTTGGCAGAAGCAGGAAGACAGAGGGAGACCGCAGTTATTTCAGAAGGTGTCATCTATCATCGTTGAGTCTTTTCCGCCCTTCTTGTCTTCAATGGTGCCACCCACGGCGACCCATAATACACCTGTCACTCGTCTTCTCCTCGGAGACAGCAGTAGGCAAGGGAACGATTGTTCTGTCGTTCTCTTCAGCTCAATGATCATGGGCTTACAGATTTGCACCGCCTCACCTTCTCACTTATGTGTCATGTTCTCAGTGTTCTTCAGCTACCTGTAACCCTGAGCATGTCTGTCTGGATGCCTTCCACTCTCATTATCTCTATATATAAATACAAACCTTTCTATCAATCTCTCTACTGTATCTCCCTCTGCCTGCTTCTCTCAATCGGACAGAATAGGAAATGCAGTGCTTTCAACAACACACAATGTTTAAATGTTATTACGGTTCATCTGCTTCAAAGTATAATCAGTCAGAAGTCTGTACTTATATAGCACCTTTTAACTTGAGTAGTTCTACAAAAAGTGCTTTACACTGCTTCTCCGTCACCCATTCACACACACACTCACACACCAATGGCCATGCAAGGGACTAGCCTGCCACAGGGAACAACTTGGGGCTGAGTGACTTGCAATTTGTGGACAACCCGCTATACCACCTGAGCCCCAGCCACCCCAGACATCTGACCCCAGACATCTGACTTCAAGAGTGAATGTACATATATTTGAAGCATTTAAGACATTTGCTCATTTGGATAACACTATTATCCAAATAAACTTACAACTGAGACAGGATACAACTGACCATTATGTGTCGTGCTCAAATATCCAAATGGGGCAGCTTGCAGATGCTAGCATTTGAACTTGTAACCCTCTGATTGTCATGTCCCGAGACATAAGGGAGTTGAGTATGGAAGCAGGTGCAGGTAAAGAGGTTTATTAAAGGAGGCAGGCAGACAAATCCAAAACGTGAAACAGATGCGTAGTCAAAAACAGGCAGTGGGTCGGGTGATCGGCAAACAGGCATATACAGGGCTGGGCAGGAATCGAAGTCGCGGTCACAGAAAACAGGGTCAAAACACAAAACAAGAAACATGAAGCTATGACTGGGAACTGGGAGTGGAAAACACCAGCGTGGTCTAAGTGAACTAATCTAATTTTAACTAAATCTATTGAGGTATGTAACATAAACTATCTACTATTTTAACTATAATACTCCATGAGGTGTACAGGGAAGCGAGCGGTATTTACCACGAACATAATCAGCGTTAAGTGCTGACAGCTGGAAACAATGAAGACACACCCTCGAACAACAACCAATGACAAAACAGGGAGGAGACAGAACAGAAACAAAACAAATGCACGTGTCCACAGTAAACAATGTCACAGTTGTCAACATTCGAAGAGCGTGCCCTTGCTGAGCACGCGTTGCGCACCTGGCTCGTGCACGGGCGCGCCCTCCGGCACTCCAAGCATGCTGCAGGCTGCTGTGGCTATGACTAAAAGGAAGATTGTGACAGTGATCAGTGGCCCAAAACCTTATCCACTACTACTTCCAGATTTAATAATAGGGGTGTAAAAATGTGAATTCATGCATTGATTTAAAAGGCACTGAAATCAATTGAGGGAACATCCATCCATCCTTCCATCCATCCTCTACCACTTACTCCTTTTCAGGGTCACGGGGAACCTGGAGCCTATCCCAGGGAGCATCAGGCACAATCCAACAGAGTGCCAATCCATCGCAGCGCACAATCACATACACCCCCCCCCCCCCCCCACACACACACACACACACACACACACCGGTTCCTTCCAGCTGATCACCTGAAGTTCAACTCCTTGATTCTTGCCTACAAAGAAACCAACGGACCTTCATACACCTACTTGAAGTCATATATACTACATACTGTATACGCATGAAGAAGCAGCTCTTCCCATCAGAATCACCATCAAAACAGAATCGCCCTCAGCCATGTCCTGCTGAGAAGAGATATAAGACTTTATTCTTTTTTTAAAATTTGTATCAACCATAAAAATTGTACACTAGAACAGTATCGATAATTCAGCTGTGTGCTGAGAACCAAAAGAATGATGACCGCATCGATAGAAAGCAAATCAAATGGAAAAGGTGATAAAGATTGAGTGGAATATGAATAAATATGAATTTCTATGAGGGGATGAGATGGGTTGAGGATTGTAAGAATGAGCTTAGGTTTTGAGGACTGCATGAGAGCAGGTTTAAGATTTAGCTTAGCTAACTTTGTTGTATATACTGGGTAGGGGGTTGTTCTTTTTGTCAGTGGTAAATGGTCTGTACTTATATAGATAGCGCTTTTATCCAAAGCGCTTTACACTGTGTCTCATTCACCCATTCACACACACACACTCACACACCAATGGTAGCAGAGCTGTCATGCAGGTGCTAACTTGCCATCGGGAGCAACTTGGGGTTCAGTGTCTTGCCCAAGGACACTTCAGCATGTGGAGTCACGTGGGCCGGGAATCGAACCACCAACCCTACGATTAGTGAACAACCCGCTCTACCACGTGATCCACAGCCGCCTCGAAATGTTGTCATGAACATTTTCTATCTTTTCCTCATTCTAACTGCGTTCTCCATTGGAGTTTTGGTGTAATTAATCACACTGATGAGTTTGTGGTGTTACATGGTATTGTTACTGAAAATAACACAAGCTGCCTCTGCAATTATGTTGCAAATTTTCCTGAACATATGGACCTATGGAACATATGGACATTCTATTAAAAAAATAAAAAATGAGCAAATGACTCATTACCTGAATTTGCTTTTTAAATTTGTTATTTATTTATTTATTTATTTCATTTTTCTAGCTCCTTTATATAATATTATATTGTAATGACTATTAGAGAAACGTTGTGAGCGGCTCACGGATCCAGCATCTCCTGTCCACTCCAAAGCTTAGGTTACTGTCCATGTGGGTTTCTTCTGGGTTCTCCAGTTTCTTCCCACTTACCAAAAAAAAAAACAAAAAAAACAACAACAACAACAAAAAAAACCTAGCTGTGAATAATTGTGTGTATTCCCACCTCATGCCCAGTGTTCCAAGTTAGGCTCCAGATCCACCACGACCCTGACCAGGTTAAAGATCTTACAGAAGATGAAATTTGAACAAATAATCTAAATAAAAATGTACATTTACTTTACTTGTCTCTTTTGATTTCAGTTTCTGCTTTAGATGCATAAAATAAAGCAAAATAAACATGCTGAAGATTTCCTAGTCCCTGTGTTTAGTCTTGCTGTGCAATAAGACCATAGGGTTAACCTAATCATGCAGATGACACACACACACACACACACACACACACACACACACAAAAAACACTATGCAAAGAGATAACAATTTAAGCCATAGCTTAAAATTCACAGCTGATTAAAGCTGAGGTTGGTGTCATAACATACCTTGCAAATTTCACACATCCACATAAATATACATATATTCAGTGAGAATATACATACGCGTATACTCATTATTATGGTTTGTAATATACAAAGCCTCATGGCGTATGTGTTTTCTCAATTCACTCAAGAAAATGTACCAACTGGAAAGCAGAAATAATCTCTGAAGATAACGGTTTTAACATTCCTCGGTTTCTGCATTCAGCTTATGCATTCGAATGCCACCGCAGAACAACAGCGCACATGCATTTGGTGCTGATGATGTGTACACAAAAAAAAAAAAAAAAAAATAGATATGTGCTATGAAAGACAAGAAATGAGGAGAAATGCTTACGAGGTTTGTATGCATCTGTAAGTGATGTGAAGTAATGTGTGTGTATGTAAATAGATAAAAGTGACTGACACTTAAGGAGCCTATCCTGGGTATGGGTATGAAGTGGGAATACATCCTGAATCTCGGGGCACCGTGTGTGCACACACACACACACACACACACACACACACACACGGCACAATTATTGTATCGAATTCTGTTACTGGCATGTTTTTAGAAGGTGGGAAGAAACCATAGAACTCACAGGAAACCCATGTTGAAACTCCACACAGGCAGGAACTTTCAGTATCTCAGGTTGAAAGCAATCGTTATTTAAAATATAAATAGTGGGTTTTCTGTGTACTATGCAGCACTGGAACCTTGTGCAACCCGGTTTCGCTTCAAGGCAGTGTTTAAGTCAGAATGCTTTTGTAACCAGTAGTGAAGCTTTCCTCACTCCTTCCAGCAGTTATAAATAAAATATCTCCTCAGAGCAGAATCTTCAGCTTCTGCTGCACACTGTAATAGTTTTTTCAAATACAGTCACTGTGTGTATCTTATGTAGGAGAGCCTGCAACTGTGCTTTGACCGTGCAACCACGTATTGCATAAGGAGCATGGATTTTATTTTTCTCTGCATGCTTATAGAAAGACTTATTTTACAGCTGAGCAGTTGATTAATTTCTATGGCAATGTATGCTTGCTAGCAGGATCCATGAACCTGAAATGAAGCAAATCAAAAGAAATAAAAGAATTTAAAATGCTTTACGTTTTCAAAGGGCTGGTGAAACCACTTTGGTCTATAACAAACTACTGGAAACATAACAAAAGCTAATGAAAAAAGGGCAGTGCCAAAATATGACAACAGATCATCATCATAATAATATCTATTTGTACAATCTGGGGTTGTACTCATCTAACTGACAAAAATATGAAAAATAATCTAAAGCATTAAGTCAAAACAGGGACTGACAGCACAGTAGAAAAAATAGTTTAAAAAAATCAAAGGCAAGAGAACTTGGAAAGAAATAAAGAAGGGAAGAAATATGGAAAAATGAAAACATAAAAATTTTAGAATAAACAAGAGAAAGGAAAAGGGGAGATTGAAAGAAAGAAAAGAAAAAAAATGGACAAAGTAGGTAAAGCAGGAAAGAACGAAGTGAAAAAAAGGAACGAATAAAAAGAAAAAGGAAATACAAGGGGAAAAAATAAAAATAAATAATTTTTTTTTAAAAAATCAGAAAAAAAGAAGAGAATGAAAGAAAGAAGGGAAAAGGAAGGGAAAATAAAAAATGAAATAAAAATGAAAAAAATTAAAAAGAGAAAGAAAGAAAACAAACAAGAATAGATGAAGAGAGTGAAGGAAGGAAGAAAGGAAAAGAAAGAAAGAAAAGCAAAAATAAAAGATGAAGAAACAAAAGATGAAGAAAGAAAGAAAAGATGAAGAGATTGAAGAAAGAAAGAAAGAAAGAAAGAAAGAAAGAAAGAAAGAAAAACAAAAATAAAAGATGGAGAAAGAAAGAAAGACAAAAGAAAGAAAATAAAGAATGAAAGGAAGGACGAAGAGAAAAAAGGAAGGAATGTTATGAAGGAAAGAAGGGCAATAAAAGTAACAGGAGGCCAGGAAGCAAATGGAGGAGAAATTAAATGAATTCCCTCTACATGTGGATGTACTGAGAGAGAGTATTGCAGGTATTAGTAATCATTACAGATACAGATACTCATCAGAGCCACTAGAGGGCGGTCTACACACTAACCCTGTGAAACAATGACAGCTCGTTATACGCCATGATTGCCTTGTCAACTGCATCTCACCACTGCCATGATCCCCATCACCTTTTGGCTTTGACTGCTGTGAAATGTGTATTGTCTCTCAGATGATTTCAACGTTCAAACCCACAAAAAACCCAGACATGGTGACATTATTGTGCTTTTCTAACCAACAACTGAGATTGTGTGGAATGATGACAAAGAATGAGAGGTGATTCATTCAGTTTATTCTTGTTCTCCTTGTTTACTTTGCTTTCCTGTGTATTACTCATTCTGTTTTCCATCATTCTCTCATCAGGGATGAACAATTCAGTAACCAGGGACAAGATTATTACGTGTACTCAATATTAAAATTTAAAAATATATATTTTTTTTTTACAGTGAACAATACTCAATCCCACCGCCTGCTGCACCACACACATCAGTCTAATTAGCAGAGACATACAATCTTGTTTGTTTGTTTTTCTTCAAAATGAGTAGTAGTAGGGTTTGTCTAGGGCTACTATAATGCTAGGGTTAGGTTTGGGCTAGGGGTACTATTGCGCTAGTGTTAGGTTTGGGCTAGGGCTACTATAATGCTAGTGTTAGGTTTGGGCTAGGGCTACTATTATGCTAGTGTTGGGCTAGGGTTACTGTTATGCTAGTGTTAGGGTTGGGCTAGGGTTACTATGATGCTAGTGTTAGGATTCGGCTAGGATTACTATTGTGCTAGTGTTAGGGTTGGGCTAGGGCTACTATAATGCTAGTGTTAGGTTTGGGCTAGGGCTACTATTATGCTAGTGTTGGGCTAGGGTTACTGTTATGCTAGTGTTAGGGTTGGGCTAGGGTTACTTTGATGCTAGTGTTAGGATTCGGCTAGGATTACTATTGTGCTAGTGTTAGGGTTGGGCTAGGGCTACTATAATGCGAGTGTTAGGGTTGGGCTAGGGTTACTATTATGCTAGTGTTAGGATTCGGCTAGGATTACTATTGTGCTAGTGTTAGGGTTGGGCTAGGGCTACTATAATGCGAGTGTTAGGGTTGGGCTAGGGTTACTATTATGCTAGTGTTAGGGTTGGGCTAGGGCTACTATTATGCTAGTGTTGGGCTAGGGTTACTGTTATGCTAGTGTTAGGGTTGGGCTAGGGTTACTATGATGCTAGTGTTAGGATTCGGCTAGGATTACTATTGTGCTAGTGTTAGGGTTGGGCTAGGGCTACTATAATGCGAGTGTTAGGGTTGGGCTAGGGTTACTATTATGCTAGTGTTAGGGTTGGGCTAGGGCTACTATTATGCTAGTGTTAGGGTTGGGCTAGGGTTACTATTATGCTAGTGTTAGGGTTGGGCTAGGGTTACTATTATGCTAGTGTTAGGGTTGGGCTAGGGTTACTATTATGCTAGTGTTAGGGTTGGGCTAGGGCTACTATTATGCTAGTGTTAGGGTTGGGCTAGGGCTACTATTATGCTAGTGTTAGGGTTGGGCTAGGGTTACTATTGTGCTAGTGTTAGGGTTGGGCTAGGGTTACTATTGTGCTAGTGTTAGGGTTGGGCTAGGGTTACTATTGTGCTAGGGTTAGGGTTGGGCTAGGGCTGCTATAATGCTAGGGTTAGGGTTGGGCTAGGACTACTATTATGCTAGTGTTAGGGTTTGGCTAGGGCTACTATTATGCTAGTGTTAGGGTTGGGCTAGGGTTACTATTATGTTAGTCTTAGGGTTGGGCTAGGGTTACTATTATGCTAGTGTTAGGGTTTGGCTAGGGTTACTATTATGCTAGTGTTAGGGTTGGGCTAGGGTTACTATTATGCTAATGTTAGGGTTGGGTTAGGGCTGCTATAATGCTAGTCTTAGGGTTTGGCTAGGGTTACTCTTATGTTAGTGTTAGGGTTGGGCTTGGGTTACTATAATGCGATGGTTAGGGTCACATGCAGATACATATGTGGAAAATTTGAAGAAGTAAAAAAAAAAAACAGAACATAACAACTTGTGTTAGTACAGGGCACAGACACAATGTTAACTATGTTGAGAAAAATAAAGATGTTAGCCAAACAGTAATACTGGGCATTTATGTGTGATGTGAAGAGAACATTGATCAATTACTTTTTTTTTTTCTGAAGGGTGAAAACATTGCGTTACCTTAGACACTTCCTTGGAAAAGGAAAATTAATACACCCAACTTATTTGTTCCACTACTGTATGATTTTTTTTATCCTGTGCACTAAGATTTCAGGGAAACCAAAACATGGGACTGGACAGCACATTAGAGCTTCCACAAGCTAATGGATTTATGATTCATCCAGTAGATGATGATGAAGATGGTGAGGTAGTGTCACTCCTTCTTACTATATACTGCTTCTGCACATCATCTCCGAAGCAAAGGCAGAAAACACATTAGCTGGAGAAACCAAAGATGGATTCCTATTAGCCTCGGAGCTACAACTTCTCAGAAAATGAAGCAAGTGCTCAGTAAAGTCTAAGAGGTTCAAAAGCTGACTGATTGCACCTCACTATTTAATGCTCGAGTGTGGTAATGGGAGCTCCGGGGGCTTTCGAGGACGTGACTACAGCATTAGATCAGCGCTTTCAAAGTGCTTCACGCAGCAAGGAGAATCTTTCTGAATCACGCTGCCAAGGTGTGATTTAAAACAGTGGTTAAGGTTTGTGTTTCCCAAAAGCTGACCACGGAGTATACTTACACTACACGTTTTAGTGGCTTTGTGGCAGATTTTAGGTTAGTTCTTTCTATTATGTATGTGTATGAATGGATGTATTGCAGGCCCATGAGAACTGGGAAACAGATGGCGAGCTCGACAATGAGAGTCAAACGCTGCCATTTACAGCCAAAGTAGCATCAGCACTTTTACCAGTCTGTCAACATACTGCACCACTTAAGCAAGGGAGGGAGAAACAGAGCAAGAGATGTCAGGGATACAGCAAGGGATAAACAAGTCATTAAAAGCAGCAAAGGGGAGCTTATGGATGAATCACAACAGGTCGAGAAGGTCAAGGTGAACATTGTAAAGCTACAGATTCACTTCCAGGTGATTTGAAAGCTCCTGTGTCTGTGCATGTCATATCAAAAAAGGCCTAAATCTCTAGAAATCTCTAGAAAAGGTAACATATCTGCCCCTTAAAGATGCAGTGCAGAGATAATAGTCTGTAACAAATACCCTGTGGGGGAAAAAAAAAAAATGTTTCCAAGTGCAAGAAAACACTAAACCATTTCCAGTGATTACTTATCACCAGAATGCAAGTGTTGATTCATTTCCTATAACAGAAGCTCTGACAGTAATTTCAGCTGCAAAGTGAGTCACAGGTTTATAATTACATGCTCAGTCATTAGTATAGTGACAACCACTATAGTAACATTGTATAGTAACAACCACTTTTATGGCAGACACTTTACACCATCTTACTGCAGTAATAACTGGAGGTTTTTTTTAATTTTTTTAAAAAATTTTTTATCCATTGTTATTTAAAGAGAAAACCATATAATGGTTGATATGGTGAAATTAAGATATGGAGTCTCCAGTGTCAGCACTTTATGACAGCCGGACAGTCTTTAAGGATGGAGAGCTTTGCAGTTTCTTAGCAGTAAGACAAGCCGATATGTTTTTGTCTTGTTAACTTTAAAACAAAGGGGGGGGGGGGGGGGGGGGGTGAAGGAACAACTTGTTTAGAGTTTTATAACGTAAGTGATAACAGCATTTAACTTGTTTCACAGACGTTCCACAACATTAAATAGTTGTTGTTTTTTTTTTATTTTTATTATTTATTTTTTTTTAGGTATGTGTCATTCAAATATATATACAGTATACTTGTGTAAATGTGCTTTTTTTTTTGTTTTTTATTTCTATTAAATTTGCAAAGATTTCAAACAAACTTCTGTCACGTTGTCATTATGGGGTATTGTTTGTAGAATTTTGAGGAAAATAATGAATTTAATCCATTTTGGAATAAGGCTGTAACATAACAAAATGTGGGAAAAGTGAAGCGCTGTGAATACTTTCCGGATGCACTGTGTGTATGTGTGTGTGTGTATATATATATATATATATATAAATAAAATACTCTGCAAATTGTTGAAGGGGTAGGGTTATTTTTCCTTACCTATCTCATGAACCTTAAAGACATGTATGTTTATCACTTGAAGGGACAGTAACTACTCTGCTAATTAATTACATATACATATAACAGAGAGAAAATGGTGCTTCTAGTGTAAACCTCAGCAGCAAGTTAAGAACAACAACAAAAAAGCAATGATTCAAAGCTAAACTATATATCCTGTACATATCCTCATTTTACTCAAGATTAAATGCCAGTTTGAACAATTAGCGTTCTTATGTACTGTACTAGTACTCATTTGTATTCCAAGCTTACGCAATGTTTATTAAGTTGTCTAAATTGGAAAATATGGATATAACAAATTCAAGTTTGTGGGCATCTTTTTAATTAGTGTTCAGCCTGCTGTTGCTTCATCATCACTCAAATATAGCTTTTGCTCGATCCGGTAAACTGCATACTTCATATCTAGATGTTGAATTTTCATTATTTCAATAGAATATAAGTTTAAAAATGAAATCCCTGTGCCTGTGTGTTAGCTGCAGGATCAAAATGAACTAGCCTGTTGACTTTCCCAGATACAGATGCCAGGAAATGCAAACAAGTCAGTACATAAAAGTGAAATGAGTCTCTCTAGACACTATCACTAAGGTCTTGAATGTTTCCTTCAGTTCTGAACCCTGAACTCTTTCTCTGAGGTCCTGTAAGAACAAGGAAATGCTTATATATATTTCATGCTAGAACCACTTGAGCTTTCCTCATACTTGATACAGAAGGATAGGTTATGTTCCAGTGGCGCATTGGTCTGTAGCTGGAAAGTATTTTTAAAATGCCAATGGATCATCATGCTTATCTGCAAAAACTTTTTTTTTCCTCATCGACTGAACTATTACTTTACAAAAAGTGGAATGGTACTAAAACATGTCCCAGTGTGAAGCTCCATTTCGTTTCTCTAATAAACATGGCAATTTTTAAAGTGCTTGTTTATTATTTTATTTTGACTTGAGTAAGACCAGATGAATTAAAGGTCACTATTACTTTCTTAAATTGGCTTTACACCATATGATTTTGGCAAGATTTCACTGTTGCTGACAAACATCCCACCTTGTAAAAGAATTCTTTGTGCGTGTGTTGAGATCAGCAGTCTTAGAATGCATACAGTGGCACGTTCACCAGTGCCACTAAGACCAAAGATGGCCAATGACAAAGTTCCGACAGTGTCAAAAAATGTTTTGATTAAAATCTCAGACTGTATTTGACTGCTGCTGTGACACTCGTCTAAAAGCAGAGGCATAAGATGACGCAGAACTCATGGGACAGATACAGATGTTCATGTTTGAGCAACCTATCATTTAAAATACTGACTTGCTCACATTAATTAAGGTAAAATTACCACGCTACATTCTCAGCCAACCATGCCTGCCAATGGACAGAAAAAAAATACTCATTATCTTAAGCTAATTCAAGGAATGGGTATTCCATGTTGTCCTCTTTTGCCTAGCCATGTATGGCTACATAATCCTCTTCTTCACCTTTTACAATGTGTTCCCTATCAAACGGAACTCAACATGCTGTGGAAAGAGCCCTCGTGTGTGACCGGTATCTAAATTCTGTGTAAATTGACAGCTATTTATAGGCCTGCTGTGGTCAAGTGATGTGGGATTTCGCTCATCGCGTGACTATATAATGGCACCTATAAACGGCATCATCAGCTTTATTATCTTCAGTGAAGACTGGATGTCAGTTGTCTGTGTGAACATTCATTAAAACTCTTCACTTCTCTCTATTTTCAGAAAAAATATACCTTTACTTTTCTGTCGCTATCGTATTTAAGAGAATGAGCCATAGAGAGGTCAGAAAGTGTTTTATTTCCTGCTTCCGTTTCATTACAAGGTAAAGGGATGAGCACACTTTTTGTGTTTAGGAGTAGAGCATGTTGTGGCAGCCCTTGGGCTGACTACACGCATTGTGAACACTTCACAATTAAGCAGCTCCACTCTTTGCTCACTCTTTTCTCAGCCAAAGAGAGTTGGGTTTCGGAACCTCGGGGCTCTGGGCCGAGGCAGGCAGCTGGCTCAGGTCTTGGGGAGCCCATATGGATCGGGAGGAGGAACCAGAGATGAGTGCTGCTCTCTCTCTTTCTTTTTCTTCTGGATCTGGCTCTCCACTCTTGGGTTTTGGAGCTTACATAGCGACTTCTCCTTCTGGTATTGAGAGTCAACCCCACCCTCTCTGTCTCCAAGGAGCCAGAGGGGGGAGCCAGTTCACCAAAAATGAAGAGCAGCTCTCAATCCTATAAAAAGCTGCTCGAAGTGATCACTAGAGCTGTCTAAAACTGAATTTAGACTTGCCTGGGGAGGAGGAAGTGGCTCGTGGCAAGATGGATGAGCACTTTCTCCTCAGTGAAAATAAATCTCACTCACACTATACTCCCCTTTTTTACAGAAGTGCATGAAGAAATATCACACTTCTGGTGAAAACCGTACTCCAGCTGTGTTTATAACCCCACAAAGTCTGATTATTTGGCCATTGTAGAGAATGAACAGTATGGGTATATTGATGAAGCTGGAGGAGGCACTTGCGAGCTACTACTCTAGTGATGGTAGCGAAATTGGGGGGGGGGCTTTGGCATCCAAGCCATGTCATACCACCTTGGCATTGGTTGGCAATGCCTATGTGGCAGCTGGTCACCCTTGTGGGTTGCTGCATACAATGGCAGTGTTGCAGGCCTACTAGGCAGACTTGCTGAATGAGCTCGACAGTGGGGAGGGAATTGGACATGAGGCCGTGGTGGAGATTTGCCAGCCCATGGATTTGTCTCTTTGGGCAACCAAGCAGACGGCCCTTCATATTAGCCGTTCAATGGGTAGCTTGGTCGTGGCAGAGAGGCACCTATGGCTCAACCTCTTGAGCATGGCGGATAAGGATAAAATTTTCTTGCTGGACGGCCATGTTGAACTTTCAGACCTGTTCAGCAGCACAGCAAGACAGCAAACGGTGGAATTCAGCCAGTTCCTTCCCCATCATGTCGAATTCACCCGTACATCCACATGTGGAGCCTGGGCCAGTACTAGTGTGAGGGCGCACAGAAGTCGAGTGCAGTGGCCCACCTCCCCCCATGAAAAGCCACAGGGAAGAGGCGGCCACAGTCGCACCATCAAAAAATGGTGATCAATGCAAAGCAGGCAAAAAAGGAGCAGTCCTGATGGGCCAAGGAGCGAAGTATCAGGCGACGTGAGGTTGTTAGGGCAGTTAGCCCCCAGTATTACTGTAGGGCCCCCCTTGCCAATGTCATCCCAAGTTTTAAATTTTTGTCTGGTCAGCAAGCTGTCACAGGGCAAGGAAAATCTGATGCCTTTCCTCCAACAGAATGTGGAAAAGTTAACGCCACTAAAAGACCATCTGGCAGCATAGAAACTACTGCCAAATGTGTCTCCATGGGTTCTGTCCAACATAGAAAAGGGTTACCAGGTCCAGTTCAGAGATCGACCCTCCCGGTTCAGAGGTGTGCTCACCTCAATTCAATTCAGATAATAGAAGCTGATGGCGTGGTTTACATGCGCCGTTTAATAGTCTCGCGACACGCAAAATGCCATGTCACCTGACCATGGCAGACCTATAAATAGGCATGGTTTTACACAGACTTCAGATACCCACAGCGTGAAGCTCACACAACGTTGCATTCCCTTCTCAGGGAACAGACGTTTTCTCCAGGCATAACATTTAACCTCAAGTAACCTCGGTACTCAGTAAACCCAGTTCTCTGTACACATGCCTGTTCAGAATTGCAGTGATTGATGACATAGGCAGAATGTAATGATTTCCTTTAATCACAGGTCTACCGCTAGAGGATCTTCATCATATAATCTGACATGAAAAACACAGCCAAGATTTTATTGGGATCATCTCATATGGTATGATAAATAATAACCTTAAAAGACTGTTGAAATCACTGAATCTAAAACCACCTTTAGCTACACTCTCACCTGTGCATAAGATCCCCAAGCATTTTATTGTATATTCTTTTATTTAAAAAAAAATAAATGATGCTTTTGTTGTTATTAAATCAGCAGAGATTGGCTGGCTAAACTGAAGATTCAGTGCTTTGCAGAGAAGAAAATAAAACCTCTTCAAGTCTCTTCACCCTAAAATCATACCAGAGGCAAAGGCATGCGAAACATGATGGAGGAAATGAGTATGCTTGGACAGCCAGATCATTACTCCTGTCCTCTGAGAGTTGGAGGTGTAAACAGGGTAAGGAGAACTCATGTCTCCTTCTGCTACTCGCCTACACTGAGCTCTGTCCAGGGAGTAAAAAAGATACATACACTAATAGCCCACATACAGAGCTGTTTTTAAATGTGTGGGAGAGTAGTTACAAGGCAATAAGACCGATTAAAGAATATGAAGGGCTTTTCTATTACATCAACAATCTGTTGCATGAGTTGACATTCAGACTAGTAGTATTTTTCATACACACTACACACAGACATGCTCTGAAATTCAGACAAAACTCTTAGGTTTATCTCTTTGTCATTATGTTCATTGGTCATTTCAGTGACCATATGCTAGGAATACTGAGAAGGGATATATGGGTAGCTTGAAATAATGTACACCACTTGTTAAATGAAACTGTTATATAATCATGAATCGCTACCTCAGTCACCCATATATATATATATATATATATATATATATATATATATATATATATATATATATATATATATATATATATATATGCTTGTATGTTTTGCTTGTATTTTTCTCATTTGTAAGTCGCTTTGGATAAAAGCGTCTGCTAAGTGAATAAATGTAAATAAATGTAAATGTAAATGTAAATATAATATACCACTGGGCATAATACGCTAGACCAGTGGTCACCAACCCTCTTCCTTGAGAGCTACCTTCCTGCAGGTATTGTCTCCAACCAAAATCTTACACACCTGTTTTAGTTGAACAAGAACCTCTTAAGGCAATGGTTATATGGTCAGGTGGGCACAATAATGGTTCGAGCTAAACTGTTAAATGCTACTGTTCTGCATAACCAGACCAGCTGAAAGGAAATGGCATACATCTAATGATCCGAGTGACCTCACCAATTACCAAACATTTCTCTCCTCTTTTTTCCCATAGCATCTCCACTGCTAAAGCCATATACTACCAACTAACACCTGTACTTGCTTCAAAACCTTTCCTCTCTTCTCTGTCCCCTTCCTCCCCCTCTCACTGCAGATGACTTTGCCACATTCTTTTCCAAAAGGTTACATCAATCAAGAACCAGTTCTCAACCCCAGACACGCATAGACCGGCTCCTCCTCCATGTAACTCCCAACTGTCCTCCTTCTCTCCTCTCTCACAGACTGAGGTCTCAAAACTCCTCCTCTCTAGCCATCCCACAACCTGTCCTCTTGACCCTATCCCTTCTCACCTTCTTCAGTCTATCTCTCCCACACTATTACCTGCACTCACACACATCTTTAACACATCCCTCTCTACTGGCACATACCCCACCTCATTTAAGCAGGCCCGGGTTACCCCGCTGCTTAAAAAAAACAATCACTGAACCCTGCTGCAGTTGAAAACTACAGACCTGTTTCCCTCCTCCCTTTTCTTTACAAAATCCTTGAAAGAGCTGTTTTTAATCCATTTTTCTCACACAGAACAACCTCCTGGACACCAAGCAGTCTGGCTCCAGAAGCAATCACTCCACGGAGACTGCTCTGCTTTCGGTCACTGAAGCCTTACGACTAGCAAGATCAACCTCAAGATCATCTGTTCTCATCCTACTCGACCTCTCTGCTGCTTTCAACACTCAGATCCTCCTATCAACTCTCTCCAGCCTAGGCATCACCGGAATGGATCTTCACTGGGTGGAATCCTATCTCTCAAACAGATCCTTCAAGGTATTGTGGAAAGGAGGTATTTCTGAAACTCAGCAACTCACAACTGAGGTTCCTCAGGGGTCAGTTCTGGGTCCACTGCTCTTTTCAATTCATACTACATCTCTAGGGACTACGATTGAGTCTCCTGGCTTCTCATATCACCGCTATGCTGATGACACCCAGCTCTATTTGTCCTTCCAGCCTGATGATCCATCGGTCTCTGCATGAATCTCTGTCTGCTGCTTGCCTGTCTGACATATCAAACTGGATGAGAGAACACCACCTTAAGCTCAACTTGGCGAAAACTGAGCTTCTCGTCATCCCAGCCTGCCCCTCAATCAACTACAACCTCACTGTACAGCTCAGCTCAACCACACTCAAGCCAACCAGGACATCCAGGAACCTTGGGGTGACTTTGATGACAGATTGACCATTACAGGCCATATTTCAACAACTACATGATCCTCTAGGTTCACTCTGTATAACATCAAGAGAATCAGACCCTACCTCACTGAACAGGCTATACAGCTACTAGTCCAGACTCTTGTCATCTCAAAACTGGACTACTGCAATGCACAATTCTTGGGCCTCCCAGCTAGCTCAATCAAACCCCTTCAAATGATTCAGAATGCAGCAGCACACCTCACCTTCAACCAGCCAAAAGAACCCACGTCAGACCCCTCTTCATCTCCCTCCACTGGCTTCCTGTAGCCGCCCGTATCAAATTCAAGGCCTTGATGCTCACGTTCAAGACCTTGTCTGGGACAGCACCCCCGTAGCTCATTCTCCTTGAGGCTTACGTTCCCTTACACAATCTACGGTCAGTTAACGACCGACACTTAGTAGTTCCTACTCAGCGTGGCTCAAGGTCCCTTTCCAGAACCTTCACACTAACTGTCCCTCAGTGGTGGAATGAAGTTCCGACCTCAATCCGGACCGCAGAATCTCTCACCATCTTCAAAAAACAGCTAAACCCAACCTCTTCCGTGAGTACTTAAATAACCCCTAAAATGCCAACCCTACATTATTAAAAATAAATAAATCAAAATTACTCTGGCACTTACACCTCTACTCTGTGCACTTTGCTTCTCTAGAAGTCAATTAATAGATCTTGCATGGTAGCACTACTTGTATTGTTCTCCGCTTGATATATCGCTTTGCTTGTATTTCCTCATTTGTCAGTCGCTTTGCATAAAAGCATCTGCTAAATGAATAAATGTAAATGTAAATGTACAAGAAGGTAAATCTCCAAGAATAGGGTTGGTGACCACTGTACTAGACTAAATCAGGTAAAGCATTTCTTATTCACCCACAATTCTTTAGTATACACAGTTTTTAAGCAACATGGCCCAAGATTGGATATCTCCAAATTCCTCAATTAAAAACATTGCAAGAAAATTCTTTCTGATTATTTGGGAAACCATTGTACCCCATGTACATGCCTTAGAAAATTGGCTTTAATCGATTTTTCCTACAGACCACTTAGTCCTGTAAATTGATTTAAGAAAACTTTTAACATTTTAATTTAACAACACAAGAGTCTTGTTCCACAGCCATTCAGAGCATAGCTACAAAATTATTTAAAAACTCATTAAATGTCAAGGCAGAATGATCAAAGCTAATCTTAGATCAAAATTATGGTAAAAAAATAAATAAATAAATAAAATTAAATATGAAGTCTGTAAAAATGGCCCATTAAGACTGCACAGTCGCTTAGCTTTGGCCAACACAAACACGCGCACACACGCGCACAGATCCGCATACACAGAGAAGAGAGAATGGTAGCATTATTTAATCCATAATGATATAACAGGTAGCTCCACATGTGTCACTACATCACACAAAATGTAACTCTGATGTTTAATCTGCTGTCAATTCATTCCAGGGGTGCCGCTAGGGTTTCTAGCCCCCCTGGCAAATTTCTGGGCCCCCTGGCTTTTCTTATTGCCACATGTGAAAACAATCATAATCAATAAGCGTAACATTGCATACTCAATAAGAGATTATAAATAACTATATTTTATATATATATATATATATATATATATATATATATATATATATATATATATATATATATATATATATATATATATATATATATATAAACACTGGACTAGTTTTATTGTCTCTTGGTACTTTTCTTTTGAAGCTCAATGCTCCATTGCTAATGCTCGATTGCGTGGGAAAACATACATTCTTGGAAATATTGTGTTCCAACTTCTAAGGATAAACATTGGGGTGAGCAACAGATAGAATTTCTATTTTATGTTCATTATGACTGCTTCACATGGGCTAGTTTTAGAATCATAGCACAACATAAATCACCATTTTTTTTTTTTTTTTTTTTTTTTTTTTTTTTTAAACTGGCTGACTAGCTGTCTTCCCCGTCTTGCTCTCTCCTCTTTTTCTTGTTTTTCTTTCCTCTTTTGGTATCCCGATTTTGTCGGCACCATCTCTTGCCATCTACCTGATGCATGTAATGATTCACAACAACTGTGAAGTGCCGTGATTCTGAATAATCTGAGAACATCTTAAGGACACACTTAAAAGCACTTGGCACAGTCTGAGGGCATTCATTATAGTGTGCTTCTTAATAGATTATCGTGCAAAGAGACCATTTAAATACCAAAATCATACAGGAAAGTATGGGGTTCTGCTGGGCCCCCTGTCTGACCAGGGCCCTTCCTAAGAATCATCCTAATAACCGCTCCCCCCATTTTGGCACCCCTTTTTCATGCATAGGCTTATATATCTTTTAAAGGACTAGTTCGAGAAGACATGCCAACTAATGCAAGCTAGCAGTCACCAGTTTTCCTGATAACATTTGAATCATCCTAATTGACAAGTACTCACTTTCATTTATTCTGAGCAACATTAGCATTATTGACCTGGGTTCAAGATAAAAAGCTAATGGGTTGATTCGCGTGATATACATCCAATACTGAGACTGCCATCTTATAAAGATAAATGTGGATTTTAATAAACCACAAAGCAATTACAAAATCAAACATGTGGCAGACTTATGGCTGGAGAAGAAGCAGCAGCACTCTTTTAAAGAATAATCAAATAGGGAAACACACACACACACACACACACACATACACACACACACACAAACACACAAATACCCACTATCACACACTCTAGCACCTTGGTGTACTTCTGCACAAAAAAAACAAACAAACAAAAAAAAAACACTAATCCCTGAACACAGATACAGAGAATTTAAAAAATGACCTGCCATAAAGCAGAACTGGTGTCTAATAGATGTATTGATTGGCCGCTGGCATTTTTTACCTTGTCAAACTATGTGAGCTGAACAAGGAGCTTATCCTGAGTTAAATATTACATCTGATATGCTGAACCAAAATACATATAGACCTGCATACATATACTGATGTATCTGCTGCCCCACAATTAACATTTTTTTTCCTTTCTCTGTCTAATTCAGTTTGCCATTTAATGCCTTTGTTGTATGGTTGTATTGGAAGATCATGCGTAAATTTAGCCTCCCTGTGCATCTGGGTGTGTATGGATGTGCTAATGAAATTGGCCAAGACCCAACTCTGCAAAGAATTGTCTTCCCATCCAAGGTATATTCCCATGTTTCTTTCCATCTCCTAAAAACCCTGCATTCAGGATCAAGTGCATGTCAGATGACTCACAGATCCAGAGATGACAACAACTTAGAGAGCATGGAGATAGAGTGACCAGATCCTCCTGGTGTTTTAAGGCAGAACCTGCATCATTGCATCATATGAGGAGAAAAAGTATAGTCCAGTATCTCCAGGGATATATAGCAGCTGAGGTTTAACGTCAGGTGATGAGCTGCCTTCCATGGTGAGATGTCAGCTGGACATGCTGAGATCCATGCAGAAAGATGAGTGTGTGAGAGGGAGAGTAGAGGATCAGTTGAGTGTCATAAGCATAGCAGTAATATGAAAGACCATGTGAGGATCAATAGACACAAATGGAAACTAGATCTACTTAAAATAGAGTGTACGTGTGGCTAAACACACACCAACAGAGCAGCTTTGCAGTTGTATAGAGAGAACATAAGCCTCCCTTTTTATGTAGAACAAAAAAATAAGTTCACTCATTAATACTCATTAATCATTAGTATTTCAGTCCAAATGTCTGCTCATTACTATGGGATGTGAAACACAGATCAAAACAAAATTCAACTCACACACCAAGAAGAGTCAGAATTTGGAAATTAAGAAAAATGCTCACTACTCAGCAGCTCTAGCATTCATAAATGTGTCGTGCCTTTGGCATGCCTTGGGCCTAGGTAGTGCCAAGCAAAGTTTGCACCATTCTTGAAGAGTTGGAGTCGCATTTGGTTGTTGCTGCAAATAGTGATGGCAGGGAAATGAAACTGGCACACCCAAAGCCAACCAGTCTAGCAGACAGTTTGAGGACCAATACAGGAGTAGGGCCAGTGTAGTGAACAGTGCCTGATGCACTGGGGAAGACACTGGGGAACAAGCCTGGTGCAGGCCACACAAACAGGTTCGAAGTGCCAGGGGCAAGCAGCAGCAGTTGGGCAACTGATGGATCACTTCTGACGAAGACTAACACCATGCAGGATTTCTTAAGCCATTGAGTTCCACGAGTGCTGCCAGAGCAGAACTTGGCATGGGATTATTTCCTAGCCAAGCTGCCATAGATTAGGAAATCATGGGGTAATAGCCATAGCACGAAGTAGGAAAATGCTCACAAAACCCAAAAGAAATGCACTGATCTGGGGGATGAATTCACCAGTGTTTAACCAACATGATGTTAGTTATGCTTGTCATATCTTCCCTTCCAATGTTTATCACTGCATAAAATTAAAATAAACACATCACCCTATCTTAGGAGAGGAACTGTCTGCGAACTCACACAGACGGGCAATTCATGACCTCTGGCTACTACAACCTCTTGGCTTGACCTCTTAGCTAAACCAATCTCAGTCTGTCTTTAAGGAAAACACTGGCAGGAAAAATCCGATCGCAAAACTCCAACTAGAAAAGTGCCCCGTTCTTATCCTAGAGCCCCGCAGAACCTGCCATTGATTAAACCACAGTGGATACGCCATTGGTGCTTACTTTAAATTTGACATGACTTTAGTCCTTATTATAAACATATTACTGTTATTACAAATTAAATATTAATAGGTCATAGTTTATTACAACTAAATAATATTACATTAACATAACAAAGAGCATGAGAGAGAACTAAGAGGGCATTAGAACCATGGAGAAAAGTGGGATTAAAAAGAGTAAGGGATGGAGAGAGGACCAGTCCAGATTGTTCTCGCTGTCCTTCTTATCTGTGAAGTAGATCGGCTGTTTGTGACAATTCTTTTCATCCGTTTCCTCTGTCAGGTTTCTGCGCCTACGTGTCCCCCATAGTTCAGCCCACAGTGCCACTTCTGCTGTTCACTGATCCTCATTTAGAGTCCCTCTGTTTGGCTTCCTTCTGTTGCATGTGTGTTTGTTTTCTAACGTCCATCTGTGCCATCTGTCTCTTGCTTTTCGTCTCTCCTTCACCAATCTTTCTTTCCCTTTATCTTTCTCGTGGCCGGTCTGAGGAGAGAAGCTGCACTTCATGCTAGCTCACACACATACACAGTGGCAGTGCCTGCAGAGAGCTGACCACTGTTGACGCGAAATCTGTTCTGACACACTTGGATTTCAGCATGAATCTTCAGTCACGCTCAGCATCCGATCCATCATTACGGATCCATACTTTACACTCTGCTAAAAATACCTGACACTGGAAAACCAAATTCATTCAGCCCCAACTCCTTGTTATAAGCCAGCCTCCTTAACATTTCAATCACATGGACTTCTGTCTCATGTCTTTTTCAATTCTTGGCTGTTTAAAGGGAAATAAGTGTGTGATAGTAGCTTTTAGTCATTGTGTTACTACTACTACTACTACTACTACTAATGTGTTGTTATCCCTTTCTCTGTTTTTCATTGATGATGTAAAGAATTAATGTATGAATCTGAATGCACTGTGACGTTAACCATTTACTGTCATACAATGACCTCATACATGTTGTTCTCGCCATCTTTAGATGTTTTACTGGTACACAGCTATCTGCACAGAGTGCTGTTTTTCTTGCTGAAGGTTAGGCATGGATAAATATCTGTGTTCAAAATAATCCACTGTTTGGAGTACAGGAACTTCATGCTGTATAATGATGGACAATAGCCCCTCTATTATGGATAGGAACATTGAATTACATGATGAACCAAAGATCCAACCTCTCCAGTCCTGAGTGGCACTGGATGACAAACCAAGCTCCACAGACACCCTACACATCATTTGTTTTTAATTGAAAAATTGACTTGAGCCAACAAAAGGGCTAGATAAAATGTAATCGAATGTACTGTACTCCAAGAGCATTACTGTCTTTAAATAATTTTGAAAAGACCACAGTGAAGAAAAGCTTTTGATATGTACTGAACATCAGTAGTCCAGTGTACACCCTTACCTCAGTGATCTTAGCTTTTGAATTATTTTGTTATATAATTCTTCACCATTTAAGATTAAAGTTGTAATTCCTGTTGGATCCTGTCTAGATCCATCCCGGGGACGTTAAACAGAAAAGATTTGAGCAGAACACAAAGTAATAAAACATTCTGCTAGATTTATGAGCATACTTTGGATATACATTTGTTTGATTCTTCTACATAATTTTGTTGTGCTCCTATTTCCTTTGCTTTTTTGGGGGGAGGGGGGCATTTGCTGATGTGTTTGGCTTTGTTGTGCTTTGATTTATAGCATTAATATAGTTCTGTGTGCATGTGAAAAGCCTGGGGAACATGGTCTTTGCTGAGAGAAAGAGGTTCTAAATTCTGTGTTCAGCAAAGTTTGATGCATTTTTATCGCCTTAGCTAGAGGTCAAAATATTACAAATGCTACAAGGCATCTCTGCAGCCTTTAGTACTGGTCTTACATCAAGATGGGGCTTGGTCATTGGCTTTGAAGCAAACTCATTTACAGTGCTGTGAAAAAAATATTTCCCCCATCCTTATTTCTTTTTTGTGTATATCTCATACAAAATTGTTTCAGAAATTAAAACAACATGTTATTTATTGAAGCAAAAAAAAAAGTTATCCAATACCATCTGGGCCTGTGTGAAAATGTATTTGCCCCCATAGTTACTAATTCCTCCAATCTATCAAACTGCATTCATAATGGTGTTCAGCTGGACTCAATGCAACCAGGCCTGATTACTGCAACCCCTGTTCAATCAAATCAACACTTACATAGAACTTTTTCAACTGCATGAAGTTGCTTAAAAAGGTCTTACCCAAGTAACACACTATGCCAAAATCGAAAGAAATTCCAGAAATGATGAAGAAGAAGGTGATTGAAATACATCAGTCTGGGAAGGGTTACAAAGCTATTTCAAAGGCTCTGGGACTCCAAAAAACAAAGTGAGAGCCATTATCTCCAAATGGAAAAACCGGGCACAGTAGTGAACCTTCCCACAAGTGGCCAACCTTCCAAAATTCCTCCAAGAATACAGCAATGACTCATCCAGCAAGTCACAAAAGAGCCAAGGACATCAAAGACCTATAGGCTTCTCTTGCATCAATAAAGGTCACTGTTCATGACTCCACTATCAAAGACACTGGGCAAAAATGGCATCAATGGAAGAGTGGTGAGGTGAAAACCACTGCTAACCCAGAAGAACATTAAGGCTCGTCTGGATTTTGCCAAACCACACCTTGATGATCCTCAAACCTTTTGGGAGAATGTTCTGTGGACTGAGGAGTTGAAAGTAGAACTCTTTGGAAGACAGGGGTCCCGTTACATCTGGCATAAAACAAACACTGAATTCCACAAAAAGAACATCATACCTACGGTCAAGCATGGTGGTGGAAGTGTGATGGTGTGGGGATGCTTTGCTGTTCAGGGCCTGGACAACTTGCAATAATTGAAGGAAACAAATTCTTCTCTCTACCAGAAAATCTAGAAGGAGAATGTCTGGTCTTCAGTCTGTAAGTTGAAGCTCAACACACTGGATTATGCAGCAGGACAACAAACCAAAACATAGGAGTAAATCCCAGTCCTAGAAATAAGTGAAAAAATGCTATCCAGTTATAAGAGGCACTTGGTTGCAGTTATTACTGCTAAAGGTGGCACAACCAGCTTTTAAGTTTAAGGGGGCAATTCATTTTTCACATGAGTGATAGGTGTTGGATAGCTTTTTTGCTTCAATAAAATAAATAAATAACTGTATTGTGTGTATGGATTGGCAGCCTGTCCAGGGTGTACCCTGCCTTGTGCACGATGCCCCCTGGGATAGGCTCCAGGTTCCTCGCGACCCAGTAGGTTAAGCTGTATAGAACATTGATGGATGTATTGTATGTTTGTTCAGGTTGCCTTTGTTTTATGTTGTATTTCATTTGAACATCTAAAACTATTTAATATGAGAAAACAGAAGACATCACTTTTTAAGAGCACTGACTTACCTGTTCATCTTGTGTGCAAAGCAAACCAATAAAGGTTTCCTTATCTTATATTTTCATATAATAACTGATGTAGGAAGTGACTAGAATTGTAATGCAGCAGTGTAAGCAATACCTTAACTGAAACACAACCTATGAGCTAACATTTTAAAAAGAAAGTTTCATTTTTGAGAGAATGTAGATTTTAACCAGAGGTAAAGGCAAAGGCCAGGGAAACCAGCTTGGGGTTTTTATTCCCAAAAAAAAAAAAAAAAAAAAAAAAAAAGGCCCAAGGCAGTGAATATCAAGCTGAGAACTTAATTTCTGTAAAATGTCAGTAACATGCATGGTGAGTTAAATTATAGGAATACTGAAGCAATGTAATAGTGTGCTCTCTGCGCTGTGATTTTTTTTTTTTTTTTTTTTTTTGGTGAGAGGTCCAAAGACAGTTTTGTTCAGAAAGTTAAGAAATGCTACTTTCTTTAGCATTTGGGTTCTTTTTACCAGTGATGGGACTACTATGTGTTTGTTGTTGTTTTAACCTGGGTGAAATTCAATAAAAACAACAAGACACCAATTAGACAACAAGACATCCTTGATCTTGTTTTTAAAACAGGAAGAACTGACACTAAATAACGACTCCATCTTGAACTCATCGGTCTTCATTCTTTCAATGGACTCTCAGAATCTTAACTGTGTGAATTAGTTTTCGCATGCTTAATGATTTACAGCAATCGGACAAATAGATTCTGTGGCCTATGAGAAGGAAATGATCAGACTTTCCTGACAAATAACAGTATGAATAAAGAATGAGGAAAAATCGCAGATTGTTATAAATACATTTATACCAGTCACACAAGCCAGTGATCGAGAGAAGGGCTCTAGTGGTGTGCTACTCAGAAAACACAACATATTTAAATTCATTATTGCCAAAAGCATCCAGATTTCCAATTTGCAATTAGTTTCTATATTCAGCTCATCGAGCTGTGACTTTGCTGTTTCATAATAACATGCCCTGCTCGCTAAACTCCTCCACTCTGGGGAACGTTTAAAACCTGGACATTAGCACATCCTGAATGCTGAAGCGTTCAGTTTTAATAAATATGATTTTCTGGCTTGTAGAGCAATACTGTACACATTTTCTGTTTCTAATGAATAAGATATATGAATGCGTGTAAAGAATGTTCCAAGTGTGCAGAACTGATATGCGTCCAGCTCCTTCCAGCTACGATTTAAACACTGACTCTTATTACAGTCCGCTCAAATCAGTGATCCGTAAATATGTAATCGTTTCAACCAGCATTATTTAACCAGCGGTATGCTTTAAACTGATTACGACTGAAAGTTGAATGACACGGGAAAAAAGTATTGAACACGCTAAGAAAAAGCAGTTCTCCAAGGCAAGGTAAGGCAAGGAACCAGCTGAAATCTGTAAGTAATTATATCCCCTATCTGTGCAAATTAATATCAGCTGGGTTAGTAAATTGATGGTCTATAAAAAGGCTTTTTGTTGCCAAGGTGCCACACAATAAACAACTCACGATCTGTAAAAGCAAAGAGCTCACCCAAGACCTTCGCAAACTTATTGTTGCAAAACGTATTGATGGAATAAATACAGGTGTATTTCAAAACTTCTGAATCTTCCAGTAAGCACCACTGGGGCCATTATCCACAAGTGGAAGCAACATCACTCCGTCATCAACCGGCCACGCACAGGAGCTCCTCGCAAGATTTCTGACCAGGGGGTCAAAAGAATTGTAGAAGAGTAGCCCACGAGGTCAGACGAGAGCAAAATTAAACGTTTTGGCGGTCATACTACACACCATGTTTGGAGAAGAAATGGCACTGCACATCACCCTTAAAACACTACACCAGCAGTGAAGTTTGGAGGTGGAAGCATCATGGTGTGGGGCTGTTTTTCATCGCATGGTACTGACAGACTTCATATAATAGAAGGAACAATGAAGGGAGCCCTTTACAGGGAGATTCTTGAGAGGAATCTGCTGCCATCCACCAGGGTGATGAAGATGAGACGTGGGTGGAGCTTCCAGCATGACAATGATCCAAAACATACAGCAAAGAAAACATTTAATTAGTTTCAGAGAACGTTTCAGAGAAAAAAACCCAGTCAATCACCTGACTCGAATCCAACTGAACAAGATTTAAAGACAATATGTTTAGAAGAACGGGGCCAAAATCACATCTGAATACTGCGGCCCATTAATTTCTTCATACAGGAAGCATCTTGAAGCCGTCATTACAAATAAAGCCTTCTCCACTAAGTATTAAATACATTTCAGTTAGAGTGTTCAAATCTTTTTTTTTTTCTTGTGTCATTCAAATTTCATGTGAATAGCCTCATTGGAAATATATTTACTGATTTTTTTTTTATGCTTTCAATACTTATTTCCCCCATGGTACTTACAGATGAGACGAGATATAAGCAGGATCGGGATCATCACAAACACAAGGAATATTGTGTTATATACTTTACATTGAGTGGAATGAAAGTCCTTTTGTACTGTGGTTGTGATTGTGTTGTGAATGGGATGCAGGTGTGTGTGATCAAAATGAAGGTGAGAGTGAACGTGTCAATGTGTGAGTGTTCTGGGAATTGTAGTTCATGGCGGCCATGTTTGTAGACTGCAGTGCAAGATGGGAAATGGTGTTCGTGGCATGAGTATACCTGACACCAAGATAAATCATGCCATGTTAACCCCCCCCCCCCCCCATGTGAAATTACAATGTATTGAAATGTAGCGAAAAACAATCAGAAACATTTTATATATATTTATATTTTTAAATACTGTAATACTGTAATATGTCTATATTGTAATTTCACATTTTCATTTTTTTACATCCCAAAAAAACTGCCATTTTAACAGGGGTGTGTAGACTTTTTATATCCACTGTACAAAATGACCAAATAAGACTCTAGTATCATAATAGTGTACTTTGTTTCACACGTCACACATAAACATAACACTTTTTAATCACTATTCTAACAATATTAAGATTTTCTTGTTCTTGTGGGTGTGTGTGCTCCCTCATGTCAGCCTTCTCAAACATAGTCTTTACACCATAAAATTTATTGTCGCCGATAACCTTGGCAAGCCTTGTATTTAATTAGTTTTATGATGTGATGTGCTGTAAGAAATGATCCATCAACTGTCTGCTTAATTAATCCATTAATTGTCTGACATTAATTAATCACTAATTATTTTCTTTTTTAATTTTAATTATTATGAATAAAATAAATCAGTCAGTTGCATTTATAGAAAATGAATGAAGCTATCTAATTACATTAACAATTATCAATAAAGCTTTACATGAACTGGTGAAAATACTGTTTAGGCACTGTATTTATGTTAGGAGAGATTGAGGCAGATAGAGGTTTCGGACTGCAGTTTTTGAACCCGCTGGTAGAGCGGGTTATCCACTAATTGTAGGGTTGGCGGTTCAATTCCTGGCCCACACGACTCCACATGCGGAAATGTCCTTGGGCAAGACACTGAACCCCAAGTTGCTCCTGATGGCAAGCTAGCTGTGAGACACAGTGTAAATCGCTTTGTAGAACGAGTAAGGTTAAAAAACTCTGGATGGAGCTCAACTGGAGGCTACAGCCTGGACATTGATTAGGATGGTATCACTTGAAGTACCATGGAAATGGTTTTGGACCTCAATTCCACATGGACATTCTCGCTGTTGTTTCTATGACTACGGTTGCTACTATGGCTTTGGGACTGCAATTACCACATGCAGTTTAGTACTCAGATCTCCTTTAGTGAACAGTGGTCTAGTTCAACAAACAGATTTCATGTAAAAACCATAATGAACTTTCTTTTACTTTCACACTATCCGTTGTTCCCCAGATGAGGACGGGTTCCCTTCTGAGTCGGGTTCCTCTCAAGGTTTCTTCCTCATATCATCTTAGGGAGTTTTTCCCTCACCACAGTCGCCACCAGCTCACTCAATTGGGATAAATTCACACACTTAAAATCTCTATCCTGTGTTTATAGGTTTCTGTGAAGCTGCTTTGAGACAATGTCCATTGTTAGAAGCGCTATACAAATCAAACTGAATTGAATTGAATTGAATATGTGCAGACAATTTACCATTTCCAATTTGTGGAACAATTTCAGAATAATGTCCCTCAATGTAAAATTGCGAAGACATCTATAAACATCATCTACAGTACATAATATCATCAAAAGATTCAGAGAATCTGGAGAAAATCTCTGTGCTCAAGGGACAAGGGTGAAAATCAATAATGCATGTTCATTATCTTTGGGCCATCAGGTGGCACTGCATTAAAAACATGCATGATTCTATACTGGAAATCCCTGCATGGGCTCAGAAACACCTCCAGAACTCACTGTCTGTGACATCCACAAATGCTGGTTAAAGCTCTATCATGCAAAGAAGAAGCCATATGTGAACATGATCCAGAAACACCGCCGTCTTCTCTGGGCCAAAGCTCATTTAAATTTAATTCTGTGGTCAGACAAATGAAAATTTTGAATTCTTTTTGGAAACCATGAACCTTGGCAACCTCTAAACTAAAGAGGACTAAAGAGGAGTGAGACCATCCGGCTTTTTATCAGCGCTCTGTTCAAAAGCCCGCATCTCTGATGGTATGGGGGTGCATTAGTGCCTATGGAATGGGCAGCCTAGGTCCCAAAATCCTAGGATTTTGGGACCGCTAGTTGGGTAACACATATATCTAATCCATTTCTAAACCTGTAAAATTGTATATAGAGCATTATGTAATTTTTTTTAGGCTTTTAGGTGATATCTGTTATTTATTACCTATTTTAGTGCAGTATTTAATATTCACTGATGATCTTTGCCACAGTGGCATTCACACTGAACACTTTTAACAACTTATTTAGGTTTTTCCCCCTACTTTTTTTTTACTTTTTTTTTTTTATCTGTACTCCAGTTCCCTTCAGTGATTAATAGTTTATCTCATTTTATCTCAGCTTACAATCTTGCAGCACAGAACCTTAACCACAGAGCCTCCAGGGCCCACCACACCATTCCCCCCCCCCCCCCCCCCCAACAGCTTCACACTTCTGCTGAATACATTATGTTCACAAGCAGAGATAAAACAGTTACATGGCATAAGAAGAATGGGTAACACCGTCTCTTAAGACAATATGTATAATGGCAATGCATTCATAAGGCATTTTACAAATTATACTTATTTATTTTAAAAAGGCATTACAGTTGTTTTTTGGCATTACTGTTGTTTAGATGTTTACTGCGTGGTTTATAATGCATTTATAAATGGTACATACTTATTCTCATAATTCCCATAATTCACTATGCAAACTGAGGCTTGGTAATATATTGTTATAAACATTATGTTCAAAGCTTCATGTCAAAGGTGAAATAGTCCATTTTTTTACTCCTTAATAGTACAAATAATCTGGCACATATTGTATGTAGAACATGATAAAAAAAAATATAAAAAAACTACAACAACAAAAATTGATTAACCCTTAGCGAAAGTTGGTTAGACATCCTATTTGGAAAACTGATTTCCAGTCCAGAATACTTGTGTGTGTTTGGATTATAGACACTCCACTCTAGAGGCCACCTAAGAACCTGGGTGTAGATGCTTCATGAACATGGGTGGGAACTAGGGGCATTGTTCTCAAGGAATGAAATAATAATAATAATTCAAATAGCGAACCTAGTTAACTGGAAAAAAAATAAATAAATAAATAAATAAAAAGGCTAATCTTACCTAATAAGATTCCTTTTAACATTCATGATATATAATAAAAGAGCTATAATGCATTCTCATAAATATTTAGCAAGGTGTATAATGCATTTTGAATGCATTATAATGATATGAATGGAGTGGTATATTACATTCCACTAAGGTCTGGAAGTGCGTAGATGCATATCGTCTGTCTTAAGAGCTAGTGCATGGCCTTGCAGCAGTCCAATCCCTCCATCCATCTATCCATCTTCTATACCACTTATCCTTTTCTTCAGGGTCACGGGGAACCTGAAGCCTATCCCAGGGAGCATGGGGCACAAGGCGGGGGACACCCTGGACAGGGTGCCAATCCATCGCAGGGCACAATCACATACACATTCACACACCCATTCATACACTACGGACACTTTGGACATGCCAATCAGCCTACCATGCATGTCTTTGGACTGGGGGAGGAAACCGGAGTCCTCGGAGGAAACCCCCGCAGAACAGGGAGAACATGCAAACTCCGCACACACAGAGCCACGGTGGGAATCGAACCCCCGACCCTAGTCCAATGCCTGGGACTGGTAAATTGACACACCTAACACATACTGTAGCTTTACAGTAATCTAGACTCTTTTGCTCCTCTAAGGTCAGGTAAGGTTACTTTCGCCCGCTCTGCTCCTTGGTATAATGACCATCTGCACACTAGAAAGGCTGCTTGTTGGAAAATGGAGCAGAAATGGCACCTTACTGGCTTGAATGTCTATTATCTTACTTGGAAGGGTCTTCTGGGTGATTATAGAGCATTAATTGAGACTGAAAGATCATCTTATTTCTCTCAGACTATTGTAAATGATCACAGAAATCCCAAACTTTATTCCAAACTGTAAATAGATTGCTTCAAGTTAATGCTGTTACCACTTTGCCTGTTTCTCAGCAGCTATGTAATTCTTTTCTTCAGGTTTTTTTAATTCTAAGACCGATAATGTTCGCAAATACATTTCTATTGCATCTGATTTCATCACTTCGTTCTTCCATCCATCTGGGTTCACTCGTGTTTCTTTCACTCATTTCTCATGGCTTGATTCTGTCACTCTCACAAGGGAGGTATCTAGCATGAAATCTACCACTTGCTTGCTTGATCCTATTCCCACAAGCCTATTTAAATATTGCGTGAATGTTTGGTGCCCTAATATCCTCAGTATTATAAATGATTCATTGGAGACTGGGGTCGTTCCAGCAGTATTAAAGATTGCTGCTGTTACACCTTTACTAAAAAAAAAAAAAAGAAAAGAAAATGCTTTCCTGGATGATTTTCACAATTTTCGTCCCATCTCAAATCTCCTGTTTTTGGCAAAAATACTGGAGCATGTTGTTGCCTCTCAGTTGTGTAATCATCTTACAATTAATTAACCTCTTTGAACCCCTTCAGTCAGGTTTTAAATTTCACAGCACTGAAACAGCTTTGGTCAAAGTTACCAATTACTTGTTGATGGCTTCTGTTTCTGGATCAACTTCCATTCTCATTCTTCCTGATCTTAGAGCTGCCTTCGATACTGTTGATCATGGTCTTTTTACTTACCTGTCTTGAAAGAGTTTTTGGTGTTTAAATCCTATTTTACTGACCGTTCCCGGTTTATTTCTATGGGTGGTTACAGGTCTGACACTAGCTCTGTGCTCACTGGTGTTCCTCAGGGATCAGTTTTAGGCCCTTTACGTTTCAATATTTATTTATCTCCACTTAAGCATCTGCTGTGATCGTTCTGTCTCCGTTATCACTTTTATACTGACAATACCCAAATCTATATACACTCGAAATCTGGTGAAAACCTTCTTTCTGTCTGTATTTCTGAGATGAATAGCGGTAAAACCGAAGTTATTCTTATAGGTTCTCGTCATCAAATTCTCAAAGCTGGTTCATTGTCTGTTTGTTGATGGCTCTGTTTTGGAGACTCGAAGTAAAATTGGGAACCTTGGAGTCATTTTTGATACCAGTCTTACATTTGATTATTTTGTAGAGAGCACTGTTAAAGCATTCTTTTTTTCACCTCAGAAATATAGCTAGACTGCGCCCTGTGCTAAATTTATCTGTAGCTGAAAGCTGATAAACTCATTCGTTGTCTCTCGGATAGATTACTGTAACGACCGTTTAGCCGTTTAGAGTTTCTAAATCCACACTCAATAAGCTCCAATAATATGTACAAAACTCTGCCACCAGGATCCTGACTGGGACCAGGAAATACAATCATAATACTCCTGTTCTGGAGGCCTTGCACTGGCTCCTGGATTTTAAAATGATGATGCTGACCTACAAAGCATTACATGGCTTGGATCCTCATTATTTATCTCCATTGTTAATCCCTTACAAACCAAATCGCAGACTGTTCTCCTCACAGTCAAATTTGTTAACTGTTCCACAAACCTGCTTAAAATCTATAGGTGACAGGACTTTTTCTGTCTATGCTCCTTCCCTTTGGAACTCTCTTCCTCTCGAACTTAGGGACGCTCAGCCCTATGACATTTTTAAAGCTCAACTCAAGACATACTTTTTTTTTAAAACTAGCATTTGTTTGCTGATGTTTACTTTTATTTTTTATTTTTCTATGTACTGCTTATTTTTTGTACAGTGCTTTGGGAAGCTGCTTTTAAAAATAAATAATAATAATAATAATAATAATAATTATTATTATTATTATTACAGTATGGCTTTTAGTGTAAAATGCATCGTAATGTTTAAAATACAAAAACATCTTACACAAATTACATAAAAAAATTTGTAGCAGAAAGAATACCACCACCTTGTGTGTGTGTGTGTGTGTGTGTGTGTGTCATAGGCTGCTCAGTTGCCCACTGATTGGCTTATCTCCCCCTAAGCGAGATGAAACACTAATTAGGAATGGAGAACACAGAAGGCCCGGTCAGTCCCACATGACAAGCCAAAGCTGATGACCTGCCACACCTGGGCTAAGTAGAATCCATCCTTCACCTCACTCCTTTTAATTACCTTGTTATCTCTTCCTTCCAACAGACACGCTGTCTAAAAGCCGTTTTGTTTACTGACATATGTTTTCTCTCAGGGACACACAGCAATATTCTGACCAACTGCAGAGTCAGAAATAAACCTGATTAAAACCATCAAAGTAAGTTTGTCATAAGGCTGTTTTTATCATCACTTCACACCACAGAGCATTTCTTGTGCAAAATAATTTCCTTCCAATTATCTCGTTAAGCAATTAGTGTAGATAAGTTTCTACCCACTTATGTACAATCTAATGGAGCCACCTGTCACCTGTGTACTAAGAGGCTGCCTGCACTTAACACTTAATGCAGACATGCTGCTGTATTGACAATACCTCAGAATAATAATGGAAAAAATACCAGCACAGTTTGGAGCACTGTTAATTTGTTGCTATCTATAAATTATCCAATTATCAAATGCTAATGCTATGCATGAATATAATTATGATTAATAATCCTGAGCCTCACTAACCAATTGCTTCTTAAGGGTTAAAAATAGTCTTTCAAGAGAATATGTTTGTGTCTGTGTGTGTTGTTTTGTCTGCCTTTTTGGTTTTGTGCTGCTGTTTAGTCTGTTTTTTTTTTTTCCAACTTACTCTCACATGCACACAAATTGGCCTCATATTCATCCCATATTGCTGTACTTTTACCTCCCACATGTAGCTCCTTTCAACATGTGTACATCATGTGTATAAGAAAGATAAAAGTAGATAATGCGATTTATCACACCTTCAAATCCATAAAATTAGAATCAGGTGTTCAAGATTAGATGTCAGTGATTAGAACCTGCTTAGAGAGTGAAGGTGGAACCTGTCTTATTTATGCCCCATATCTAGTGTCTGGTGCTCCCTGCTATTGAGGTGTGTGGTGTCATCATGCCACGATCCAAAGAGTTCTGTAAGGCCTTCAAAAAATAAGGTTGTGGATGCCTATGAGTCTGGCAAGGAATTAAAAAAAATACATAATTCCACTGTAAGTATAATATAATCATCTACAAGTGATGCCGATTTGCCAATTTGTCTTGGACTGGCCGTCCCAACAAATTCAGCCCAAGGGCCGGGCCTTTTGGAATAATGTGCTCTGGACAGACGAATCAAAGATAAAGTTGTTTGGCCACAGTAACAGCAGACATGTTTGGCACAGACCAAAGACAGCTTTCGTTGATTCAACTATGAATTCTGCATCATATCAAAGCGTGCTTGAAGAGAACGTGAGGCCATCTGTCCAAAAGCTGAAGCTGAACCGAAAGTGGACCTTTCAACAGGATAATGATCCTAAGTACACTAGCAAATCCACCAAGGAATGGCTCAAAAAGAAGAAATGGAGGGTTATGAAATGGCCCAGTCAAAGCCCGGATTTGAATCCTACTGAAATGCTGTAGGGGGGGTCAAAAAAGTCAAAATTTAAAAAAAAAAGCCAACAATTTCCATGGGATATACTTATTTCTCTGGCAGTCCTAGGATTTAATCTCATACCCCTCCAAACACTACTTTCAGGAGCTTAACTATTGAGCCACAATTACAATCTATATATCAGAAAACTGACACAATATGTCATCACATATGTAAATTGAAATGCCTATATAAGTAGTAGAATTAGCAATATCTAATAAGCAGTGTTACATAAAAACAATATAGACATCTACCAATTACAGATGCTTCATAATCTCACTGGTGAGTCACTGGTAAATTTAATCACAGACTGTGTGAAACAGAGCTTATTTCTGTCAGTGTTTACATCCATGTAGGTAGATTCTGCATAAAATCATATAACAACTTAGTTAGTTAGTTGAGAGTACACATGCTTAAATCCATATTGGAACAGAAGTTAAACAAGCCGAGTCACAGACGTTAAGCTTCTGCTGGTCCCTGATGCAGCAAATAGAATGTACCTGCTGTAAGTGTGTTAAAGTAGCATGAGATTGGAGGAATGACTGCTTGGCCACCAGACTGTTCAGCACCTGGTCAGCTATAATGACTGTGCAGAATGATCGACAGTCCACTCTGTCATTAAAAAAAAAAAAAAAAAGAAAAAGTTTTTAAAGGCTAACTTTACCTAAAGTATCGAGTCTGACAGCTCTGACAACTCCAGTGTCAACTTCTGTTTTTTTAGTAACAACTGCTGAATAAATTTTGTTGATTTGCAGCCACATTGTTTTATTTTATTTTATTTTATTTTTATTTTTATTTTACTCGTGTAAAACAGATTTGGTGGATACAAGAAACAGACTAGTCTAGTAAGACAGTCTACAAAAAAAAAAAAAATATATATATATATATATATATATATATATATATATATATATATATATATAATAACTTGATTAGGCATTGATAAACCCAATTAACAGGTAAAACGTAATTGCAGTGCCCAGGCTAGAAAGGCTGAAAAATGGATTTTGGGAGGTATTTTGTTCTATTGGGAATTGCATGTTGACGGAGGCGTAAAAACTTGTGTCTGATCTTTTATTCTGTTTCCTGTTGCCTTTATAAAGTCTTTTTTTTTTTTTTTTTTTTTACATTATACTCGTGCATGTAATGTAATTCAGTTTGCATGCTTTTATATGCATCTTTTGTTTATTTTAATTCAGTTTCTTTTCTTTTTTTTTTTTTTTAGCTTGGCTCTCCTTTTTAGGACAGCGAGAGATATTTATAAGTAAAAAATGACTACAAAAGCATCTAAATAATATAAAATAATAATGATTATGCACACTCTTGGTGCCAACATTTTCTCAGCCAACTTCACGAGGCGCTTCGTCCAGGACGCTTTTCTTAAACTTCCCAGATGAGGCGAGGTCTTTGCTGCTTCTCCTCTAAATAAAAACTATTTACTTGGAGAAACAATTTATATTTAAGTGGAAAAAAAAAAAAAAAAACTTATTGGAAAAATAAACTATTTGCATTCATGTTAGAAAATAATTGTCTAGAATGAATAAAGGCAATAAAATGACAATGAAGAAATATATTCAGTAGCATATTAACATTTCTGTAATGATATCCTTCCATGATAAATGTCATAACACTTTGACCAGACATTTGTAATAAACGAATGCCAGAACAGGGGCACAGGACTAGGACAGGAACGAAAGCACACATGAGATGAAATCAGAACTTGGCCTGTTCTGAAGCATGCAGGACACCGAGAGAGGGAATTCATGCCAACCATATAATAAACGCTTGGCGCAATCGCATTTACATATAGTATTATTAAAATTATAGCCACGCTAAACGCATTTAGTCTAGATTGCACTTTATATCTAGAAATTAGATGACATGATCATAGAGAAATCACAGAGAAATCATAAAAAAATCAGTCTGAAGATCTTAAAAGAGCCAACAAGACAAAACTGAAAGCTCCTGTTCGGTAAGACAACAGCAATGAGTCAATGTTATTAGCTTTTCTGTTATCGGTGAGCATGTTGACGATTGGGCCTAGCTAGTGTAAAGCACGCATGTCATCAGTGTGCAGCAGCAAGGGGGATTGTTCACTGATGGATCGATGGGTGTTTGTGACTAGGTGAAGGTGTGTGTGTGTGTGTGTGTGTGTGTGTGTGTGTGTGCCTTTGACTGTGTGTTGCATTAAGAGGCATGGTGGCTGGCTAATATACCCAGTTAGAAAAAAGTAGCATTTAGCCAGGTAGCATTTAATAGCCCGCATACAACAGTTATTTGTCAACGATTACAATGTTCAATTTAATAATGAATGACACGTCACACATTTTAACGGTTAGGAGTTAATGTTACAGAACGTCCGCGAGACGAGTTAGTTCCTGTCATGACTTAAATGATCGCTGTAGTAAACACCAGCAAGAGAAGGAGAACGCATATCTGCTCTGATCTGAAGACTTTCCCATTTTGGGAAGTATTATGGCTGTTAGAACGTGCTGAGATACACCCACTCCATCTGTAAATGTTAAATAAATGTCTCCTAACAAAAAAAAAATTGAATATAGCACAATATTCTTTGATAAACGACACATAAAAAATGCTCGAGTAAATGCTTTCCTTAAAGTTTCCGACAATGGAAATCATCTCTGTGCGGATGTGACTGCAAATTTTTTAAAGAAATTTAAAAAAATTATCCAAGGCAGATAGATTGTGCCAAGAGGATACTTTTAAGTAGTTGTGAGAGTCGCAATTCATTTCCTGCTTTCTCTCTCACTCGCAGGCCTGGAGAGAACGGTATACATGTAACGGCGTTATGTAATCATGACACAAAAAAACATATAACTGTAATCTGTTACAGTTACGTCAAAAGATATTAATAGATACCAAAGATATTAATTTGCGAATTATACTTTTGCCGAGATTGCCACTGACGACAATATAAATATACCGTTATGATTTAAACATTTGCATGTGATGTCTTTTTGCTCTGTCTTTATGTTCTGTTCTGTAGCCAATCACATCATGTTGTGTTGACGTAATAAAATGAGATGCTGTGCATGAAGGTTTCATTGGGGGAGGTTGGGGGGGGGGGGGTTTCAAATTCATCCAGAGCGCCAAAATACTCATGGGGAAAGCGAGGATCAGCTTTCCGCGTCAGAAAGACATGTCAAAGCGAAAAAATATCTGAGTTTTTCAAACAGTCCTCAGCTTTGTCGAGCACCAATGTTGATGGCACACCTGCTAATAAAAAAGCAGGCGCCAGTTGTGCCAGCATGAGAGAGAGAGAGAGAGAGAGACAGAGAGAGAAAACGACAGAGACATGGAGGATCTTCTTTCCGTGTCAATCAACGTCCACGTAAGAGTGCAGAAAGGAGTATAAAGACTTCTTGGATTCGAGAATTTGCATGGGTCAGGTAGGATAGATAGGTACACACAGAAAATGTTTTGTGACTTTTCTTCCAAAGCGGGCAGAGAAATAGCAGGGAAAATGGATTTCATTACCGGAACGAACCATTTCAAGATGGAGACTGTGAGAAAACAGGGCGATAGTCAAAAGCATAAAAAAGCTCGTGACGATGTAATCGCGGAGTGCATGTGAACTACAGGACGAGACCGAATGGAAGGAGGTAAAAATAAAATTCAACACCGCCTATATGATTGCATGTGAAGAGCTGCCTTTCACCAACGTTACCTCTCGGATATTACTAATGATGAAAAATTGGCTGGATGTGTGCAAGACGTATGACGATGACACAGCATGTGCTTTGAGCAGAATGCATCTAGTTGAGATATTGCTCGTCCTACCAATTTTTGGCTGCTCAGTGTGAATATGGCTTTTCAGCTCAAAACGGGATCAAATCAAAAGTATGCAATTCAACCTCGAAAGACTCGATCAGGATCGGCACAGACGGCCCATCACATGCACAGTTTGATCCAGAGCCATGTGTCAAACGCTGGCTTTTTGCAATACAGACTACTACACTCAATGGCCACGTAATGCTGACATAATTATGGTCAGTGTCACGCGCTCAGATTCTATGGAAAGAACAATTCTCTGTGACTGTATATGGTTTTCAAGTTGGAAAAGTTCCAACTTCAAGTGAACTTCCCGACGCTGTGAAGTGAGGCCAGACGTACACACATGACAGGATGACTGAAAGTAAATGTTATAAAAATGTCATTCTTATGTGGCACTTAAAAAAATCATTTGGCGCCTGTTTTTTTTTTTTTTTTTAAATTATATTTTATTATAGAAGCCGAGGGTTCCTTAGTAGATTTTTTGTTTGTTTGTTTGGAGCCCTGCTTTTGATATAACACAACATAGATGGCTGTATGATTATAGTTCTGGTTCCATCTTGCCAGTTGTGACTCACATGAGAAACAAATTGGTATTATTTCAATCTAACCTTCAACTTAAGCCCTTATTGTTTTTAAAAAAGTGGTCTAAAATCTGACTGGCTGAGCCACGTTCGAAACTGTTGTAAAATCCTTGATATAATTCACACAATGTCACCACATCACAATAATTAAATTCTGCCATGTTTTAAAAAATAAGTTACACTACAGCCCTTGTTCTGTCCATAGAATTCTCTTGGTCCATTATGTTGTCTTTTATTGAAGAAATATACCACTCAAGTGCATATGTTACAGTGATTTTATCACGGGTAAGGGTTTTGGGCATGATGCAAAGCTTGTGAATTGTTACTCATTTGCATGGGTAAGATGAGAGAGAGAGAGAGAGAGAGAGAGAGAGAGAGAACGATAAAGGCCAATATATCTCCAAGGCTGAGTGTGCTTTTATTTGCATGTACCTCAATCTGGCACTTGCTGAGTAAAACAATCCAAATCTTCTCTAACTAGAAATGTGGACAACATTCTCTGAGAACATTCATTTGGAAGAATAAAGGTACAAGTGTCCCAAAGAGACAGCGAGCACTTGCCAAAGAACCCAGATTGGACGCTCAGCGTGTTCCCAGCAGTCTCACTGCAACTTATTCCAACAAATAAGCAGCTGAAGTCAGAGGAAAGAGACAACAGAATCATGAGCTCTGGCTGAGAAAGAAAATAGGTACAATCATTAAAAATAAAGCACAGCTTGCCAAAGTCGGGGACAATCTCGGTATATTCACTTGAATTTCTCTGAAGGCCTGGCTGACATTTTGTTGACGTAAAGCTTCAGCACACCACTGACATGCCCAAATCAAATATTTATCTGCTCCATGCCAGCAAACTCATCACGGAGGAGCAATGGAGGAGGGGGAAAACACCTGACTGTTTTTTTTTTTTTTTTTTTTTTTTAATCCTAGAAGCGACACTTAGGTGAAAGTGTGTCTTTTCATGTCTGGCTCCGGGTGAATTGAAGAAAAAGAAAGACTGAAATTGACTAGAAGAAAACAAGGAAAGAAGAAAAAAGGAAATGGAGTAGATGACACATGCCTGGATGTTAAGGTGAGATGGCAAGCTACAATGCAGCTAAATGAAAGATTGTATCAGGTGATTTTTTTTTTTCTTTTTTACCCATTTGTTGGTGGGTTGGAACAGATGTTATTTTGCATTTTTTTTATCCTACCATCTCCACATGTTTTTCCTCTTGTTTGGAATGAACATATGGCTCTGACACATACTTGGAAATGCATCACACACTGCTGTACCAGACAGAAAACGATAACAAAAAGGTTAACTCATGATGCGCAATGTGCTAAAGGATTCCTTCAAAAGAGCTTTGTTCTGTGACAAATGACAGCGCTTCCTGTTCAGAGGTGTTTACTGTGGAAGCAGATCAATCTGGCAAAGGCAAGGTTTAACAGGATGTCCCATGCTCGATAGGTCAGTACGTTTGAACGTCAGGCCAAATGAGTAGAACGAGAAAAAGGCATTAAATCAAGGTCTAACATCAAAGTTCACATCTACTGTATGAGAAACTTCATTTGCTCAAACAGTGCAATTCTCTGCATGACACTGTGACTGATCCCTGACAAGAAAAAGCTTTAAAAAAAAAGCAAATCAACAACATGGACCTTTTTGAACTTTAAGGATTTATGCGGTGTGCACGTCCATCATTTTAATTTGAAACATGGTATGTAGGCATGAACGTCTACATCTATTGAATCGATTCATGTGAAACGATTAATCACTCACTGTCTTCCGCATCTGATAAAACATAAAATGGTTAATGGCTCACTGATATAGCAAGAAATGCATTATTCAATTAAGGTGAGCATAGCATGCCTTTCCAGACAGACAATAGCAGCTAAGCAGTGGCCTTCCTCTATTCCAGATGTGTCTCTGTTACTGAAAATAAATAAATATATATAAATCATTGTGTTCTTAAGCATTTACTGATGGAAATCATGCTGCAGTCTTCTCTGAAATGAGTTTGGAGCGGTGGAGAGATGTGTTAGGAATGCTCATGAACCTTCCTAGTGTACTCTCTCTTGGTTTCTAGTCATGTCTGTCCCTTTCATTAGATGATTCCTTCAGGCATCTGAGAAAAAGGTCAGAGATGCCAGTAAAGGACTGGCAGTAATGAGACTCCTTAAAGGTCTCCTGCATTCAATCAACACACTTCACATTTATTCAATTGGCTTTTACTCAAAAGACTTTTAGCCAAAGAAACGTACAAAGTGTGCAACCAATACAGCTGACGGTGATGGAAGTGACGCAGAAAAAAGCATTAGAAGCAAGTGGCAAAACTTAAAAATATTAATTGAATTGAATGCGACTTTGAAAGGAAACATCAAACAAACTGTAGAACCTTCTGTGTCGGACCACCCAATTTTCAGGCAAGCAAAATTATAGGAACAAATACGTCTTGAAGTAAATTAAAGTAAATAACACTTAATATTTGGTTGCATATGCCTTGCTTGCAATAACTGCGTCAAGCCTGAGACTCACTGACATCATCAAATTGTTGGCTTCCTCTTTTGGGATGCTTTTCCAGGCTTTTACCGCAGCCCCTTTCAGTTGTTGTATGTTTCGGGGGGTTTCTCCCTTCAGTCTCCTCTACAGGAGGTGAAATTCTGTTCAACTGGGTTAAGGTCTGGTGATTGACTTGGCCAGTCTAAAACCTTCCAATTTTCCTTTGTTGAGTTGGCGGTGTGTTTTGGTTTGGTATTTAAATCTCTTGTGTATCTATGTCCTTCGCAAAGTATTGTATGAGTTTTCTGAATAATTGGGGTTGTATGGTCAAAGTACAAGTCTGCTAAATTGGTTATAAATCCTTTCTGGTCTTATTTCTTTTACAGAGTGCAGTATATTCAACGAGTATTCTGTATCTGTGCATCAGGCCACCAGAGTAAGTCATGTTGAATAAACAATTCTGCCAAATGAATAAATGTAAATGTAGAAGCGAGTCTCTAGCCTCTAAGAATCAATTATCAGCATTTATTTTATTCGTTGGCTTTGGAAAAACAGATGCATTTGTGTATATATAGCTCTCGAATGAGATGGCTTCATTCTTTAACAAGTAAACAAGTCTGTTTTTGACTGAAAGCAGAAGGGATGATGACGCTTAACAGGGCCATACTAAATGTGGCACTATCGAGGTGTTAGTCATTATAAGAGAGAAAAAACAATAAAAAGAAGAGATTAAAAACAAATAATGGAAGTAGACTCTTTTAACTTTTTACTTTTTTATTACTATGACGTGTGATATGGCATGTGGCTAATCAATGCGTCCAGGATTTAGCAGATCGCAAAAGAGGTCTTTTTTTTTTGTGATCGTTGCAGCCAAAAATGCTTGATTTTGCGGCAGATTTTTTTTTTTCAAAATTTACGATGCAACTTGTGGAGTTTTTGGTGCTTTTTTTTTTAATTATTTTTTGTGCAGAAAGCTGCTTGAATAGGTGAAATTGCAATTGCACGAAACGGTTTTGCATGGTCTTTCACAGTGTTGTTTGTTGGTAGATGAGACCTTTTAGCTGTACTCATGTTCGACACACATGAATCAAAGAGGACTTTGACTGAATGGGCGTTGTGATGATGTCACATAATGCATCTTGGCCCAAATCTGCGGAATATTTATGGTAATTTAGAAAAAACGGAAGCTCCTCTGAATATTGTAGAGTTTGCTTGATTTTGCATTCATTTCTGCGATCATAAAATCCTGGAGAGACTCACTGATGTGATATAGCCTGTATGATGTTTAAGATACTTGATATGATTGTGTGAATGGCTATGATTTGGCCATCTTAGACATACTTACATATCATTTGGTAGGAAGGCTGGTCCGAAGCCAGGAAAAAAAATAAAATGATATATATATATATATATATATATATATATATATATATATATATATATATATATAATTTCATTTTTTTCCCCCATTATACAGCATCAGTTACACATCAGTTATGTGTTGCACGCGTAGAAGATTTTACTAGTCTACTAGTCCAGGCTGCAGTACCTCATGTCGGACCCCACTGAGTAGATTGCAGTTGAGGTGTTCAGTGTCAGGAATGATTTTCTGACTTGCAGTCCATTAGCCTTGAGGTTACAGCATAAATCCCTCAAGCCTGGTACTGCGTCATTCACAGAAACACAAAGTGTGTATGTGTGTGTAAGTGTGTAAGTGTATGTATGTGTAAGACCTCTAGTTGATGTACAGGCTGGCTTTTTTTGTTTCAGAGTCCATGCCATTCATGCTTCAGAGCAGCCCTGTGCAGTCAGCCTTGAAAAAGCTGCAAAAATCATTGTGTTTCAGAGAAAAATGGCCTGTCCAACTCTCTGTATTGCGCGCACACACACACACACACACCCACCCACACCAATCTTAAGATGAATAAAGGAATGTTGTGCAAATGTCAGGAATGGTTAAAGTGACAGAAACAACTTCTTCTTTGTCAAGCAACAATTCCACATCATCCTTGCCACAAGTGTGTGCTTGTCATACATCAATATATAATATTGCTCATCTTCTAAAATAAAGGTTATTTAGAAGGAAATGAGATGGATATTTTTTTCACACAGACACCCTTGTTACTGTATGTCTCGCTACATGTCAATTACTTACACCTTACACAAATCCAACTCCAATCCTGTGTTATCATGACATAATCTCCATGAGTATTATATTAAGAAATCATTATATTAGACAATTATTCAAATTGACTGTATAATGTTTCTCTGGTTCCTAATCCTTTCCTAATCTTCCTGCACAAACAGCATATTTAATACATAAGGAAGACTCTTTTTTAGAGAAACAAGCATTTCAGCTACAAGCATGTTTACTAAATACTTACTCAATTCATTGAAAAGTTATAAGTAGATAAGTTAGCCAGTTCAGAACATTGCTTTCACTCATTCCTATGAATTTTGCATTAGAGCTACTTGGCTTTAAATTGTTGTCCCAAATATTTTGAATATAGTCAAATGTATCTAGTAGTAATAGTATAGTATAGTAATATATATATATATATAATTTATTTATTTTTCTTTACTAATGTTGAGGTCGAAAGAGTCTTGTTCCTTTGGAAGGTATTTTTTTCTAATGTTAAGCATCTACTTCTAGAAAGAAGCAAAATTATCTGCCAATAGTAAAGAAAAATCTTTAAAGGAGAGCTTTAAATGAATAAAAACAGGCTAAATAATCTAATATTTGATTGAAAATAATCTCATATTAAGAAATATTTGATAGATTTGCCCATATTCAAGATATTTTCACTTGCTAAAATATCTTCTTTCTTTCTTTTTTTTTTCCATTATAATTGACTGGCTTTTTTTGACTGCTGTAGTCTAGTTTAGTACCATGTGTAGCTAACAACATAAATGCTTCACACAAGAGCAATTATATTGAAACTGGGAGCATTTTCCCCACTTTGCACCAGCAGTGCTTCTATTTGCCAAGTTCAGTACCACCTGAGGCCCCTTTAGCTGCACATCAAACCATTCGATATGTCTTAATAATAATACCAGCCCATTTTATGAGGGAAACTAAGCACCTGCGCTCAGCTCCACATTAGCATTTGTTAATTAACCTTTCATAAACAGGCTACGGAGTCTAGGCAGGCTGGTTTAACAATACTGCCACACAACATAATGGATTTAGAAATTCCCATCAGCATCACAGGGCAAGCTAAGGAACATAATTGTAAAGAAGAAGCACAGGAATGCATCAGTGATGTGTTATTGTTTGTTTGTTTGTTTGTTTGTTTGTTTGTTTTTCTTTTGACAGAATGAACTAATCAGAATATAAAACATAAAAAAGCAAAAGTAAGATCTAAAGAGCTCAGAAGATTTCAGTTTATTTACATGGTTTAATAAGCACATAGTGAACTATTGCTGTCATTTGTTGGTATATGAAAATATAAAATGATTCATAAACATGGAATTAGCTTCCACTCCTTATACTGATGATGCACAGCTGTATGTTTCAGCTAAGCCAGATGACAGATATCAGCTAAATAAAGTTGAGGAATGTGTAAAAGACATTAGACGTTGGATGCTTATTAACGTCCTCTTACTTAATTCTGATAAGACAGAAGCACTTGTACTAGGACCACGTGTAGCTAGAAGTAAGCTTTCTGATTACACAGTAACTCTGGATGGACTTTCCGTTTCGCCATGTGCAGCAGTAAAAGACCTTGGTGTGATTATTGTCTCCAGTCTTTCATTTGATGCTCATGTAGATAATATTACTAGGATAGCCTTCTTTCATCTCAGAAATTTTTCTAAGATTTTTAATGTCACTACACAATATAATCAAATTAGTTCATGCTTTCGTCACCTCTAGGTTGGATTAATGTAATGCCTGGATGTCTGGATGTTCCAGTAGGAGCATAAACAAGCTCCAGTTAGTCCAGAATGCAGCTGCTAGAGTCCTAACTAGAACCAGAAAGTATGACCACATCACCCCGATCTTATCCACACTGCATTGGCTCCCAGTGAAATTTCGTATTGAATATAAAATACTACTATGGACCTTTAAAGCACTAAATGGTCTTGCTCCACAGTACCTGAACAAACTTTTGGTCTTTTATGTTCTGCCACACCTGCTTCGATCAAAAGGTTCAGGCTATTTGTTGGTACCTCGAATAGTGTTGGCTAATGAATGGGGAAGAGCTTTCTCTTACAAAGCTCCACAGTTATGGAACAGCCTCCAAATTAGTGTCCGGGATTCAGACATAGTCTCAGTGTTTAAGACCAGGCTGAAAAAGTATTTTGTCTTAGGTAAAGGAGCAGATCCAGAGGGCTCACTGGCATTGAGTTTTGATTTGTTTGGATGCTGTTGCCCCACCACTCTCACACATTCACGCAGGTTTGCTGGTGGTGGAGTGGATGGCCGCCTTATGTCCCAGGGCACCCTCATGTCCGTGTAACCTTCTGGCTCTCCCTTTTATTTATGCTGCCATATCTAGTCTTGCTGGAGTCCCTGCTTGAACTCACACAAAGTACATTGTCTTTAACCATTATGGGACAATAAGCATACCGAATACTCTTTCCCTCTCTCTTTCTGTCGAGCTGCACATGATACTCCCGAGATACCAGTGATCCCATCCCCTTCTGCTCTCCGGACCTGCCCGATCCATCCTGATGCCCTACTTCTGGTTGGAGTTCTCATCAACTGGAAGTCTCATGCTGCTGCTGAGGATGGCGAAACATGGTGCAGCCTGAAGATCATTGAGACTATTGAGGATAGTACCACTTAAAAACCATAAAGATAGCTTTGGACCCTAATTCATAAGAACAGTTATGCTATGATGGCTTAGAACTACATTTGCTATGATAGCTTTAGGACTGCAATTGCCACAAACAATTTTGCAATCAAGTCTCCATTAGTGAACAGTGGAGAAGTTTAACAAAACTGACTTCATGTGAAAACTGTAATGAATTTTCCTAGTTATACAACTGCACTATTTTGACCATATAGTATTGGCACATTTATTGAATATTGCAATTATTTATAATTGCGCTATCCGGTGTCACCCAGATGAGGATGGGTTCCCTATTAAGTCTGGTTCCTCTCAAGGTTTCTTCCTCATATTGTTGACCATAATTACTCCTATGTTTTCCACACTGCACTGGTTCTGAGTAAAATTTCACATTCATTATAATATATCACAAATGACCTACAAAGCAATTCTTAGGTTAGGGTTGTAATAAATTGGGATGTTTTAATGAATACTGTAATGAAAAGAATCCCACTATCTGGCAGAATCTATTTGGATAGTTTATCCTCGGAGTTCCTCTCAGGGTTTCTTTGTCTCTTTCTTTGACAATCTCTGGTTCGACCATGACGCTGATTCGGAAATGAAGTTAAAGACGAGAACTGAATGAAAATCTTTCAAATAGTATGCGTTCCAGCAGTGTGTGAAAACATAATTACACAGATACTATCATCATCACAACAAAACTTATTGTTGCTTTTACCTTGGACAATTTATCAATTAGACAAGCTTGTGTAACATCAGATCATTTTGGACAGTCTTTTTATCAACTATACTAGCAAAACGCTTCTGAAGATTAAGGAGATGAACTGCGTGAAAGAACTTTAATTAATGGGACATAATACTCCAGTCAATACTTGTGTGTGAACATAATCAGCAGGGTGAGTTTCTCTATGAAATCTGAATTCGCTATGGTTTGGTTTAATTGTAATATTGAGTTGGAATGAATCAGTATGGCTGCCTGGAAATCAAGGCAACGCAGCACAGATGTGATAGATTCACATTACCCTGAAAATGAGTATGATGTGCTCTATGGCCAGGAGGAATGGAGTTTTAATAAACCCTTTAACTTATAAACTTTTGGTATCAAAAATATACTTAATATAAATGGGATATATGTAGTATATCCGAGATCCAAGATGGCGGCGTGGTAGCACGCAGTGGCCACTTTGGGGCCACTAATATAGTGCATGTTCCGTGTAGCCTGCATATATTTGGAAATGTTTTAAACAGATGCAAGTCGGAAGCACTGGTGTACATGTCTACCATCGTCAAATTCTGCTGAACATTGGATAACAAAGCTCAGGAGGAATAAATGATGGACTGCGAGATGCTCGAACTACAATGTGAACTAGGACCTGGGACCGCGGTATTGCCTGATGCCGCTGACCGGAAGAGAAGGCACCGGTCAGGCTAAAGGCTAACCCAAGCCGTACAGCTCTACCATCCATTCTCCTCTCCAATGTTAGCTCTCATGACAATAAACTGGACTTAATCAGATACAGCTAACTACCCAGCGTGAAATCAGGGACTGCTGTGTTTTAATTTTCCACAGAAGACTATCTCATAGTCCCGCCAGGGCCATGTGCGTGCGGAGTTTGTATGTTCTCCCCGTGCTGCGGGGGTTTCCTCTGGGTATTCCGGTTTCCTCCCCAGTCCAAAGACATGCATGGTAGGCTGATTGGTGTGTCTGAAGTGTCTGTAGTGTATGAATGGGTGTGTGAGTGTGTATGTGATTGTGCCCTGCAATGGACTGGCACCCTGTCCAGGGTGTACCCACGCCTTGTGCCCGATGCTCCCTGGGATAGGCTCCAGGTTTCCCCTTGACCCTGAAAAGGAGTAAGCGGTAGAGGATGGATGGATGGATGGATGGATGGATGGACTATCTCATCTATTGATATTTCCGTTGAATAAATGAAATCTAACTTTCCTTGTGGTTTTGTTCAAGTATATCAACTTCACTAATAGGCACTATTAATATAATGCTTTTGACAAAAGAAGAAAATATGGAAATCATTCTCATGACTGGATCGGGAAGCTGTTAGCAAGCGATGGCAAGTACATCACACACTGCTAACAAACTTATTAACAAATTCAAAAAGTCCACAAACATCCACTAACGAAGGCACAACTGACATGCTGCTGGAAAACATAGTTCCCTATGTATGGAGACTTTTGGGACACCCTGAACATTATGGTTTGCTTTGTATGCTTTGCACAACATTTAGCTAGGTAACTCGATCATTATTTACTCAACCCTTTCTATGTCACCCATGACATATAGGCATGTAGATCCATCATATGGCTAGCTACACTCCTGAAGTAAATTGAATTATTGGGACCATTTTCTAAGAAGCAGTTCTGGAGTGTTGTTTTTCTTCCCTTACTGCCATGTTCATCTCTTAATTAGGCAGGAGATAGGGACAGAGGTGTCTGCGTGTATGTGTTTCATTGTACGCTTCTTAACCTTTCATTGTTCACTACATCCTTCACAAAGCTAATTAGTGCCTTTGTTGAAAGACTGCACAGAAGAATTTTTTTTTTCTCTTTTCATCATGTGATTAATTGTTTTCACTTACTTCCTCTTTATCCATCTTTTAATTCCTTTAATTGAAATAATTAAAACTTTTTTTTTCTCCTTCATCTTCTTATTGGTTCTGGGTTTTTTTTTAAGCACTATTTAAAACTCTTTCAAAGATGCAAACTCTCTCTCTCTCTCTCTCTCTCTCTCTCGCTTCCTGTAAAAAGGTTATATACCATTTTATGAGATGGATCTTTTAAGGGTTGTGTCAGACTTTTCAGACTTATCTTCTTCGTCTGAACACACCAGAAGATGCAACACTTAAATAATGCTTGCGCTCAGACAGAGAAGTAGGCTCTGAGGTCAGAAAGACTCAACTTGTGTACTCACGAGTTAAAAAAAAAAAAAAAGCTGAGTCAGCTTCATCAGTCTGTTATTAGAGCCATCTTTCTGGGGCTCTTAATGGCACATGTAATGGAGAGTTGTGCTTCCTCACACAGGAAGGTGTATGTCCCTTATATATACATATGTATATATGTTATATATATCTATATGTATATATATTTCCAGCTTTTATATATATAGTTACTGCACTGTACATCATTTTTATTCATCAGTCTCATCAGTCTTATAAATCATGCCCATTTGTACCATTTGCTATTTTAATTAACAATTAAGATTTGAAGAAGTTCTGGAATACTGTGTGCTTTTGAAAGTAACATGCCACCAGGTTTAATACAAAGGCTTTTTTTTTTTTTTTAATTATTATTGAACAGGAAAATAGAAGAACCGCCAACCATTTGTTTAACTAAGATCTACTATCTGTACAAATGTTTTGCTAGGATTATGAAAATACATTACCATACATGGCACCACTCCTGATATCTGAAGCAAGAGAGCAGTAGAGGAGAGAATATAGCAGGGAATTCGAAATTCCACACAGGTCTGATGGCAAAAAGTACAATCTGCAATACCATTAAATGAGGTTAATGGTATGGGTTTTGGGGGCTTATCTCTCGTCAGTTAAATGGAGATCACTGACCGAGTGACTGTGTCCGTGAACAGAGAGAACCCGCATGGGTGTGGAGATAAAAGAGAAGCGCAGCAGCATGTGGGGTTTGATAGGCAAATTTTACAAGTCCATATATTAAATGTATATATGAACAGTTTTAAGATCATTAATACATTTAAATAATTATTTTCCTGGCACACATGAACGATGCAAATGCATTACTGTGAATATCCACTAAGGGGAAAGGTTATTATTATTTTTTTTTTTATAAGCAGTCTGTTCATCTGGACAAAGTGAGGACAATATATCATATGTTAATTGCAGGTGCTCCCTCTGAGCAAGGATGAATAGTTTGTGTGATTATACTCACCCGTTTCAGATGCTCGAGGTTTTAAGTGCTTCTTCCATTCACATGATCCAAAATGAATGTCATTTTGGGCGAATGAACACACACACCAGTTTTTAATCACTGGTCATCATGGGTTAAGTGCAAGGCATATCAAAGCCACAATATTTAGCAGTATGCTCCCTTTTTGACATTTTGTCCCTAATGAGGTCAGATCAAAGTCTCTCTTTCACTCAAACACATGTGCACAAGCATGCTCACACCCATACACATCCCCCCCCCCCCACACACACACACATATACAAACAACATTGCGCAATGGACTGACATTATGGTTATCGTTATGGCTCTTGAATCTGAATCAGAGTGGGATTCATGGGATGTGGTGCTGGGATTCATTAAAGCTGCCCAACATTGTATTTGTGTGTGTGTGTGTGTGTGTGTGGTGCATGTCCGTGTGTTGTAAATATTCCCATTTACAGCACTAATAAGGAGCAGGGAACGTGATCGCAGTAGAACCATGCAAATGATTTTTAAACGTTATACTAGTAAATTAATAAGAATGTGTGTACTCACCTGGAGAGAAGTAATTTCATGCACAACGGAGCATGAAAGAGAAAATAAACAGAAAACATTAGCAGCACTAGCAGAAAATGATTGAATAACAACTACGCTAACATTTTATGCGTTGTACTTTGGTGTACACCAATGGACAAAATGGAGACAACGAGTAAGAAGGTGGAGATGACGTCGTGTGACTGCCAGATACTGACTCTCTGTGCTGTCAGTACTCCCTACTGTTCTCCGATGCACACTTCTGATGTTCTTCTTCTGATCGGAGAAACCAGAACACACTCGCTCTGCACCCTTGCCATTTGTCTTGTTACTGACAAGACCAATAACTAGCCCATGCATGTACAGTTTTAAAGTCTTAATAATTACCAGACATCGAAGTTCAAAGCCAGTGGAATTCACTGTTTAATTTTCTTCTCAAGTTATCCGGGAACTATATGGATCTTTAACGCCTCGGGCATTTTAATAAGGTTTCATGTCACAGTGTGGGTGTAAATCTCATGTCAGTGGCAGCTCGTGTGATTTCAGGAAAGCTGATTTGCTTCTGTTTCTTCCAAGTCAAGTGAAGGAATTGCACTTTTCATTTGCCTAAAGAGAAAGCGACCCTTACAATGTTATGCACAATTCCCTTTTTTTTTTTCTTTTTTCGTAAAAAGCTGCTTGTGTGATGTGAATATGAATCAACTAAAACATAGTTGATGATTACTTTCTGAACTTGATGAGAACTTTCTGAACATGTCTAACAGTCTCATGTCGTTCTTTGTCTCTTCAGCGCTTTCTCAGACAAGTACTCACTCGCCCACTCGCACAGGAGTCACTTCAAAGCTTCTTTGAGGAATATAAAAAAAAAGACAATACTCAGTGAAACTAAAGTGACTGAAAGGGGCATGAACTTACAACCTGTCACATCACAGTCAAATTTTCACCTAAGGGAAGAGCTTCGGTCCCACTGACAAAATGTCAAGCTTTTTCCTGTCTTAGACCACAAGAGCTTGTAGATTGACTTAGCTCCCTAATACCCCATCTTACACCTTACTAACCTTACTAACCTTACTAATACCCCATCTTACACCTTACTCTAACCTTACTAATACCCCATCATACACCTTACTAACCTTACTAATACCCCATCTTACACCTTACTAACCTTACTAATACCCCATCTTACACCTTACTAGCCTTACTAACCTTACAATTACCCCATCTTACACCTTACTAACCTTACTAATAACCCATCTTACTTTCCAACCTAATCACATTTCAACCATAATACTCTTGGTGATCACAGCATGCACAAAAACAAGGTATAAGATCTGTGCTTGGAATTTCTGCTATTTTCATGAGCATTGGTGCAGAGAGGCACAAACGAAAAGAAAAAAAGAAAAAGAAAAACAAAAGGGGCTGGGTTTGAGTGAATACCTTCTCAAGATGTGTCGTTAGGTGTGCTGTTGCAATATCCAATCAAATCAGCTCCTCTCAATCTTTTCAAAAGTGTTGCATAGTGAAGTTTTCATAGTGAAAACATATGAATAGATTTTACAGCCATTTTTACTGGTAGCAATAACCAGCTGGTTGTCAGGAGTTATAGCAAATATATTTTCTCCTTTGCCACTAAATGTCAATATTTTACTGATAGTGTAATACACACAAAGACTTTACATACAGCTGTACAGAAGCATTTTTCCCCAAGGTGAAACAATGCGAACCTACTCTATCCATGATAGCTAATGTAGCCAATAAAACCGAACTGAATTTAATTGAACTGAGAATGGGCGTGGATTTCAGTGCGGATTTGGTAGCTCTCAAATAGGCTTATTCTGTTAATCATTATGATTATTATATGTTATATAATTATTAACAAAGTGAATAACAGTTGCCAAGAGATTAGTATCAAAGTGTGCTGTTGTTCATTCTTCTGCCAGAAGCTCATAGAGACACGTCTGGTACTGGAATTGGTATCAGGTAATGGTGTGAACATGGTGTGAACATGTACTTGGTCTAAAAAATGGTATTAGTGAATCCCTAATATATACAGTTTGTTCGATTACATAATAGTTTGATTCCAACACGTAACTGATGCTCATGGTTCACTGCATATATGAACTAATTATGTCTGATCACATTACAAGCAAACGTTGTTTAATGAGTTGTTGAAAATTAGGTGAAGTGGATAATTAATTGACTCTAGCAGAGGGAGAGCTTGATATCCCACACATTCCCCTTCCTACTGATAATTCCATGTAGACTATTGCACACGTTACCATTGACTATGCACATCATATGAAATGCAAAAGCTCTATATTTCACTCTTTGCCACTTCTATTACGGCACTTTATGTTCTGTTATATAGATATAGGCCTTCTCATCATTATCAGAAATCAGGCCCACCACAACAGTAGACAATGGTGATAGAGTTAGGAGTGGCCACACAGTACTAAGTGTACAATGAGTACAGCAGGGGCTGGACACAACCCTGGAGGGCTCCAGTGGTGAGGGTGAGGGAGGCTGAGATTGTGTGCCTCAATCTGCCACATATATTTGTTCTGACAAATAATAGAAATCTTGCAGTTAATAAAGTCAATAGAGTGACTAAAAGGCAATGGCTTACAAATGGATTTTGGTCTGAATTTAAACTGAATGTGTCACAACCAACTCCCAGAATCCCCCAACAGGAACCACACCTCCACTGCCAACTTCCTCCAATGTCATATGCTCAATTTCCCCTGCCTCCTGATTCTCCTCTTGTTGCCAAATTACATTACATTTCAATATTGAGTATACATATAATCCAAACACTTATCTAGTTTCCTTACTATGTCTTGTTTGAGTGCTATACTTGCATTATTAAGTTTTTGTTTTTGCTTTGTTTGTGTCTCGATTCTCTGATATTATTGTGCTCTACTTTTCTTGGTTCGTCCAATAGTTTTGTTTTTTTTACCACCCCCCCCCCCCCCCCGTTCATGGTCTCATTTTGCATGGATTGTGGACTCTGCTCACTCTTTTGTCTGCCATGCTGTTAGATAGTTTGCCTTGGCTTTGTAATAAAACTTTTTATTGTTTATTCAGCCTGCAGTCATCCCCCATAATTCAGTCCATGTCTGCCAGTGCGCCGAAGTATCCTGAAGTAAAAGCTACGGAGTGATTGCTGGTGTCTCTAAACATCACTATAGAGGGTAGTCAAACTGCAATGAGCACAGCAGACAAAGCAGGCAGAACAGATATTACTCATGCTGATGGAGGACAAAAGCAGACAAAGGCGAAAGCGGGAAAAAGACGGGAAAAAGCAGGATAAAACACAGAAAATTAAATGGAAAGAAATGAGGGAAAGACAGCGAGACAGAGTGATTGAGCACAACAGGAAAGCACAAGAACCAATAATGCTCACATTCTCATTTCCGCTCCTTACTTTTACGCTTTCATTTATCCAAAGAGAAAATTAATAACCCTTGTTCACCCAGGCAATCCGAATCAATTAGGCTTATGTGTGTGTTTTGGAATTCTAGTGACAAAAATGCCAACATTTGTTAAAATTTTCACTTTTCGCAGTATGGGTTTTAGATTAAAACAAGGTTCCGTATGACTGAATCACAGACAAATAAACTCCCCCCCCCCCCCCCCCCGTGAGCAGGAAATTATATTTGTTCAAATTGGTGAAAAACCAATCCCATGTTTTAAAAAGACAACAGCAGCATGATCAACAAACGTATTCCATGCATAAGAATACACACACCTTGTCAAAACGTACAAATGTATATTAACAGTAACACTCACATTCTCTATTCCATAAGGATATAAATTTCACATCATCATTCTGCAACAAATCATTGTTCATGTGTCAATCCAATTTCAGGACCATGGACAACACTATGCGAATTAGATTGAACTCCCCATGGACAGCATCTGGTGATTTTATAACACTGTTTACCAAGGTCATTCTCTATGTAATAAAGGCCCAAATATATATATATATATATATATATATATATATATATATATATATATATATATATATATATATATATATACACATATATATACAATACAAGACCTTTATATTTAGGGAACTACAGTAGTAAGGCCAGTGTGTGTTACAATACAAAAACAAGTTAGATTAGATGGTATATTATATTTCAGATTTACTCACTCTCTACCCCCAGGCAGGCCTTTCATCTTATTATGCCCAGATATAGAGAATAATATGTTCCAAACAGTAAAGACCAAATATGAGTTAGAAAACTTCCACTGTGTATACACTGCTAACATTTCTGCTGTCCCAAAGAAAAAAATTATATATAATTTGATTGCCTCTTCATTATTGTTATAATGTTTCTGTAAAACAAAATTATTTACTCACCCCTAAGTTGTTCCAAACCTGCATGCGGTTTTCAGTGTAACTCAAGAAGAGAATTTTGAAGAATGTTTACACGGCTATGCAGAAAGGCAGGCCATACGACACAAAGCTCTCATATGGCCACTTGGAGTATAGTTTTTATGGCGCCTTTATAGTGCACCTTTAAAGCTCGTGATCACTATCTTCTGCCGTTTTATGGAAGAGAGCTGTAATAGAATGGAAAAGAGTTGGGGGGGGGGCTTATTTTATGTTATGAAAAGTTGTAGTATTTGGGTTTGGAATGACATAAGGGGAAGTAAATGATAACAGAATTTTAAAAAAAAAATAAAAATTGGGGGGGGGGGGAGGGGGGGATTTCCCTTTAAACTTTTTGAGCACAGATCTGACAAGGACATACAGACTAGCATCAAAACACAATGTTTGCAGAAATTTTTTATTGTCCAGATAAGAGAATTAAAGGAATTGTAAAAATAGTTAAAGAACTAGATTTGCAAATAATATATTTTTCTTTTAATAAATGACTTATGTCTAATGTCTTAACCACAACCTAAAAAAAACACGAGTCAAATTCACACATTTTCCCACTTTCTAGTTTAAGTCTGCAGATGATAACTCACCCACGTGTAATTTTATTAATCATTTTCTTAGGTAAGTGAATTTACTGAAAGGCTACCAGTGAAGCCAGGTAATCACGTTCATTACATTCATTCACAAGATGCACACATTTATTGTCCATCTTCTGCCTAATATACTGAAAACGGCTCCGTTAATGTTTCTTGTCTCGTCACTTTGACAATAACACGTTACATTACATGAATCACGTAAATGTTTGCATCCCTGCTTATTAATGTTGGTCGGTCAACATTTCTGTCGTAAAACAGTTGTACAATTTTAACCGTCGCACGGCTTCTGCCCTCTTTGATTTGATTGGCCATTTCAAACATTTTGACATTGATGAGCGCTGCTAGACCGCCGAGGACGACCAGCCTAAATTCTTTTTTCTACTTTCTTGTCATCCAAACAACATATGTAATGGTGTGCGGCAGAGAAGCATCAAAAATATCAAATACAAGCGGGGTCAATTTGGCCAGATCTGTTTACTGGGGGGGGGGGACGTGTCCCTCTCAATGTCTATACTGGTTACAGCCCTGCTGTTTACACTTTTTCCAACCATGGAGGCCACCGCAGTCATTCAATTTATAAACCATGGACATGGAATCATTTCTTGTCCAGAAAAGAAAGCGATAAAGAGAGAAAGATGAGCAATTTGCAGTAGATCAATAGGCCTATACTGTACGTCTATGTGTTGTCCTCTAAAATCGATATTTGTATACAATACAGGATTACTCAAGGCTACACAAGAGCACAGAGCTAGACAGCTACACAGCAGGTTAAACCTGGAGGTTAACTCCTTTAGTCAGTATAGAGAAAGAAATATGATAACCTTTCACACCATTAAAAAACACAGAACACTCACACACACACTCACATACTTGGACTCTGGTTGGACTATATGAAGAGCCATAGATGGCTGGAACATTTTTAAAAAATATATATATATATAGCACAGATGGAAAACTTTTAACGTTTATTTAATTGTACAGATGCGAAAAAGTTTACGCGAAAAAACACTTCTCAAGTCCCCTCAGTGAACTGTATTCAGGCTAAACTACTCATGTTTACAGTGGTTTATTTTTCCATCAGTTTTATCAGACTGATTCAATCCCACCACATTAATAATACAGCAAACAGGCAGCAAAAAGGCACGCTGCCGTCTTTACTTAAGACGGCAGCGACATTAAACAGCCTGGAATTTAGCAGAGACTAGAACAGGGAGAAATTAGAAGCTTTATAAAATGTATAGACACACAATGCAAAAATTATTTACTATTTAAAAAGCATTGAACCATGCACCACACTGATAAAGTTAGGAGGCCACAGATAGAAAGCAGGAGTCTGAAATGCTGCAACATTTATTAAAAAAAAAACAACAACAACAAAAAACAAACAAAAATTAAAACGCCAGAGGATTACCTGAGGATTCAAACAATGAAATGATATGAGCAAATGTGAGCACAGCGGCATATACACTAGCAGTCAAAAGTTTACACACACTCATTCTTTATTTTTTATTCCCCCCCACACATTTTAGAATAATAATAAAGTCATCAAAACACTGGAATAACACAAATGGGAATTATGTTATGATAAAAAAAAAAAAAATCCAAAATACATCAAAATAATTGAGTATTTTAACATCTTCAAAGTAGACGTCCTTTTCGCCTAGAATTTCCAGAAATGTGTTCTTGGCGTTTTCTCGAGCGATTTCTTGAGGAATTCCCCTGAGATGATTTTTAAACAGTATTAAAGGAGTTCACACCGACGCTGGACTCTTATCGGCTGCTTTTCGGAATATTTCGCTCCTGGTCGCCCGTTTAAAAAAAAAAAAATTTGTAAATAAAATGTTATTTTTCTAATGAAAGAAATGAATACGTCGGCACGATTAGATTTTAGTCTACGACACCGATTTCACACATTTAATCACACACCTTCAGATCAAAAGGTTTTTAAGATCATGAGAAACATTTCAGTCGAGTTTCTCCAACTTTTTGACTGGTAGTGTGTACACACACACACACACGTCGATACAAGACGCCACAAGACGCTTCAACATGTCTTTGGTGTGATCAATATCATTTTGATCTAAACACATCTATCTGTATCTCTCTTCCTTTGTATTCCTTTTTTTTTTCCATTCCACTCAATCTGTTGATCTTTTCCTGAACTAATTTCATGGACTGTGCCTTGGAGCTTGCCAGTGTAATTACTACCTAATGCGTGTAATATTGATGAGGAGTTTCTCATGCAGACATGCATCCATGAGGTAAGAATAAAGAAATGACTTGCTTGCAAAGGCTCTTTATTTAGGCTTAGCTGAGAATCATGACCACAGGCTTACTCAGGCAAAATATATGGAAAACCATCAAAATCATCATCATCATCATCATCATCATCATCATCATCATCCAAACAAACAGCAGAGCTCATATCACTGAACACAATTTCAAACAGGGGTCATGCAGGCAATATCAAAAAGGAAGAATCCAAATTAAAACAATCAAAATGGCACTAGTCGGAAAACCAAAGACTCAGTCATGCATGTAAACGCTTGACAAAGATTTCACAATGAGGAACAGGAACAGGAAGGTAGACTTATACCGACTAATCCCAGTGAAACACAGAACAGGTGAACACATTAAGGTAATAAAACAATGAGAAGATAAATAAGAAACTGAAAGTTACATGGCAAAATATCAACAACAGCACATGAAGCGCACACGAGCAAAATCATATTGGGGTGCTTGGGCACTACACATCACTGATAGGGAGAATTTGTGATAGAAGCACACACGATTCTCAGAGGTATATAAATATACTGGCAATTAAGACACAACAAGATGCATACAGTAGTAATAAAAAGTTGGCAACAGTCATCAGGGGCGTGGTCTGTGTGGAGCTGGTACAGCAGTGAGGGAGGTTTTTGAACATCCCATTTAAGATTTAGTCCCCATTTTTGCTGTTATAATAACCAACACTCTTCTGGGAAAGTTTTCCACTGGATTATGAAGTGGTATGGGTGTGGGGATTTGTGCTCATTTAGCCACAAGAGCATTAGTGAAGTCAGGTCTGATGTTGGGTGAGGAGGTCTGGGCTGCAGTCAGGGTTTCAGTTCATCCCAAAGGTGTTCAGTGGCGTTGAGGTCAGGGCTCTGTGCAGAACACTTGCGTTCTTCCAATCCAATTGTAGCAAACCATATCTTAATGGAGCTCACTTTGCTTTGTGCACAGGGACATCGTCAAGCTGGAGCAGGTTCGAACCTCTTAGTTCCAATGAAGAGAGATCTTAATGCGACAGCATACTTTCTATACCAGTGCTCAGCAACCCTGTTAATGGAGATCTACCTCCGTGAAGACGTTAGCTCCAACCATAATCGTGAACACCTGACCATCCAATCATTGCCTCAAGAAGCTCTTGATTAATTAAAACAGGTGTGTTAGATTTTGGTTGGAGATGAACCTACGGGAAGGTACATCTCCAGGAACAGTGTTGGTGACCACTGGTTTATATAATTGTATGCTTCGAATTTTATGGCAACAGTTTGTCGAAGAACCACGTATGGCCGTGATGGTCAGGTGTCCATAAACTGTTGTCCATATAGTATATTTGTTTAAATCATGTGGTGACATTTTATTTATTTATTTATTTATTTATTTATTTATTTATCGTTATATAATATTACAGAACATTCTTCTGTGTCTTGTGTGTCTATCTATTATTTTTATTATATTATATTATATTATATTATATTATATTATATTATGCATCTCAGCGTGACCTGCAATCGATTCGAAATTTGGGGAAAATAAGCTATAACAACGGTGTTATTCAAGAAAGTGAAACAGTGTAGAATATAAAGTTAATAAAAACACAGCTGCTCAAACAGTCCTGAAGACACAACTACATTAGGATAACAGTAAAGAAGCAAATTATAACCTCTCCTCACTGCACACCAAATGAATCCCAATGTAAATCAAATGAATCCGAATGTGAATCAAATGAATCCCAATGTAAATCAAATGAATCCCAATGTGAATCAAATGAATCCCAATTTGAATCAAATGAATCCCAATGTGCCTAGGGGCAATAAAACAAGACAAAATAATTGGGTGATAAAACACTAGGCTTCTCTCTCAAACAAACCCAACAAAACAACTTCTGCTGAGCATTAAATGACAAGAAGCTAATTAAATCAGTTTACCCTTAAGGCCTTTCCAACAAAGCTTGCATTATTCTGTGGATTTGATCAGTAACAGCATTCATTAAGAAGTTTTTTTCTCTTCAAAATCCTTTTTAGATCAAACTCTATGAGATTAGTATTAGACTTTATTTACATCATAGAATATTTTCAGCAGGCATCATGCATGATCTTAGGCTGCTACTCTCATCCTAGGTTTCTGTCCTACAGTAAAACTAAACTAAGTAAATCTAACTGTAGAAGAATGAAATCTATTGGAAATTTGAGCTCATATCAGCAGCAATAATAACATTAACTGAACCCACAGACATGTTTTGTGTTACTGTATGTCAAAAAAAAGAAACACGCCTTGTTCAGGAGACTGTGTTTTAAAGATAATTTTGTAAAAATCCAATAAGCTTTACAGAGCTTTATCAGAAAGGGCTTAAACAAAGTTTTTCATGCTTTTTCAATGAACTGTAAACAATTATTGCACATGAACCTATGGAACAGTCCTTAAGACACGAACAGTTTACAGGCGGCAGGAGATTAAGGTCACAGTTACAATAAGTTAGGACACTAAAGAGACCTTTCTACTGACTCTGAAAAACACCAGGAGAAAGATGTCTAGGGTTCCTGCTCACCTGCGTGAACATGCCATAGACCTGCTGTAGGGAGGCATGAGGACTGCAGATGTGTCCAGAGCAATAAACTGCAATGTCTGTAATGTAAGACGCCTAAGACGGTGCTACAGGGAGACAGGAAGGACAGCTGATCGTCCTCGCAGTGGAAAATTACATGTAACCGTGTCTCCCCCCCCCCCCCAGACATGATCAGGAACTTGTAAATGCCTTGGTGGAAGAGTGTGAAATTTAGTGGAATGTCTGTGAAGCTTCAGTTTAGTTGTTGAATCTTTTTATGCTGATACAAATATTTACACATGTTAAGAAACTTGCTGGAATTAAAGCACTTGAATGTGACAGGACGTTTCCTGTGCCGTATTGATCCAGTGATCAACTGTGGGTCCTGAGAGATGTTGGAGGGATCATGGACATAAACAAATGAAGCAGGAAAAAAAAAAAATGCAAATTCTGTCAGAGATGTAGGATGGCAAATCATTTAAACACTCCAAGACATATATCCATCTAAAGATAATATGGGTGCCATCCAAAAATGATTAGCGTTTTTATTATTACAACCCCAAAAAGTTGGGACAGTAAGGACAATGCTTAAAATAACAACAAAGAGGAGGGATTTGTAAATGTACTTTGACTTGTATTTAAACAAACAAACAAAAAACAAAAAAAAAACATATAAAGGCATTTAAATAATGTTTATTTTGGAATTGATGCATGCAACACATTCCAAAAAAGTTGGGACAGGGTCACTTAGGACTAATAGTTATGTGAAGTTGAAATGAGAAGGTGATGTGAAACAGGTGAGGCAATCGTCTAACCATAGTATATAAGCAGCCTCCAAAAAAGGCCTAGTCCTTCAAGAGCAAGGATGGGTCGAGGCACGCCAAACTACCAACAGATGCATCAGAGAATAATCCAACACTTTGAGAACAACATTCCCCAAAGACAGATCGGTAGGATTTTGGGCATTTCACCTTCTACAGTGCACAATATATTTAAAAGATTCAAGCAATCTGGTCAAATCTCAGTGCGTAAAGGGCAAGGATGAAAATCACTTCTGAATGCGCGTGATCTCCGATCCCTCAGTCATCACTGTCTTAAAACCGTCATGAATCTGTAATGGGTTCAGGAAAACTTTGGGAAACCTTTGTCAGTCGACACCATTCGCCGCTGCATCCACAGATACAAGTTAAGGCTTTACTATGCAAAGCAGTAGCCGTACATCAACACTGTCCAGAAGCACCGCTGACTTCTCTGGGCTCAGTCTCATCTGAGATGGACAGTAGCACAGTGGAATCGTGTTTTGTAGTTCGACGAGTCGACATTTAAAATAGATTTTGGACAAAACAGCGGTTGTGTTCTCCGGGCCAAAGAGGAAAAGGACCATCCAAGCTGTGATTAGCGTCAGGTCCAAAAGCCAGCGTCTGTCATGATATGGGGGTGTGTCAGTGTCCATGGCATGGGTAACATATGCACATCTATGAGTTCAGCATTAATGCAGAAAGATATGAACACATTTTGGAGCAACATACGCTGCCATCCAGAGCAGGACAACGACAAACCACATTCTGCCCGGATTACAAGCGCATGGTTGCGTAAGCAGAGAGTGTTGCAGTCCTGACCTGTCTCCGGTTGAGAACGTGGGGCGAATTATGAAGCTGCTCAACTGACCCCGTACAGTTGAGCAGCTGAAGAAATGCATAATGGATGAATGGGGGAAATTCCACTCGCTAAACTTAACCAACTGGTGTCTTCACTCCGCGCCCAAATGCTTAATTAGTGTTATTAAAAGAAAAGGTGATGTTACACAGTGCTAAACAGTCGACTGTCCCAAATTTGTGGAGTGTGTCGCAGTCATCAGATTTGAAATGAGTGTATATTTTCAAACACAAATTAAATTTACAAAGTAAAACATCAAATAATGTGTTAATAATGTGTTTTCAATATAGTACAGGGTGAACTGAATTTTCAAATGACTCTTTTTGTTTTGTTTTGTTTTGTTTTTCCATTTTCCATACTGTCCCAACTTTTAAGGAATTGGGGTTGCATTCTTCTTCTTCTTCTTCTTCTTCTTCTTCTTATTATTATTATCAGTGTACAAACTATATGAACACTCCAAGTTGCATTAACGCTCACTGTGTTTGTATGTGTCTGTCTGTGTGTATGTGTGTGTGTGTGTGCGGGGGGGGGGGGGGGGGTATTTGCTGGATTTAGTTAAAGGCCAAAAAAAAAAGATTGCCTCTCCCTCTCTTAACTCCCTGTTTGTTCACACACACACACACACACACACACACACACACACACACACACCCACTCATGCCTGCACACAAAAAGCCTAATGCAGTACAAGCCTTATCAGCATTGCTGCAGTGGCATGTCTGTGGAAAAAAAAAAAGAATATTAAAATATTCTCTTGCGAAACTCACTCAGGTGCTTAACCACTTTTGGACAGGCAGTTCAGTTCAACTGAAACCTTTTTAAAACCGAAAAGAACACACACACAAAAAGTAGTCATTTTAGCAAGATTCTGCAAATGCATATGCCTGTGGATGTACAGAGCTCACATTTGAGTGCCAAGTGTTTCACACCAGCACTGGTGAGGTAAAAGACCTTTCCACGTGTGATGTGCGCAATGCATGATAAACCTCTCTACTTAGTTTTATTGTGGAGTAAATAAACCTTTCAATGATGTTCATCTAGTAAGTCTGTTGTTGCAGTAATGAGATAATAGAGTAACAACCTCTATTAAGCTCTATTCATATGGCATTAATTCTACATGAGGAGCTTCCAAGAGTCCCAAAATTGGTGGGTGAACATACATTATGAACATCCTTTCATAAATATACATGTAATGGTTCGTATCACTTGGTCTCCATTCTGAAGCCCATTAGAACGAGAAACAAAATAAGATTAGTATACAGAAAGAACTCTATTGTAGCAATTATACCCAGTGGCTGCTACAGGTTTCCTCACCTTCTTCTTTGAATGTGAGAGTTTTATCACAAAGGAGGAATTAATATCCTAAAAAATATGATATGATATGATATACAGTGGTGGATGAAGTACCTGAAAGCCACACTTGAGTAAAAGTACAGATATCTTACCAGAAGATGACTTTGGTAGATGTTAAAATCACCATTCAGAATATTACTCAAGGAAACGTTTTAAAATATCTGATACTTTATTGTACTTAAGTATGGATAGTATTTTTTTTTTATACTAAACGTACTTAAGTAATGAATGTAAAAGTACAAGTGAAATGCTGTGAATAAAAAAAGCATTAAAAAATATTATTTTTACTTAAAAATGGAGCCTACATAGCACAAAAAACAAGGTCCTCAGGCTGAGGCTCACACAAGGAGCAAATAAATATTATTTAAAATTGATTTTATATACAGTTTGAGCAGCAAGATTGACGGTATTAACTCAGTATTAACTAAATATTATTTAAAATTGATTTTATACACAGTTTGAGCAGCAGGATTGTTCAGTATTAACTCAGTATTAACTAAATATTATTTAAAATTGATTTTATACACAGTTTGAGCAGCAGGATTGTTCAGTATTAGCTCTGTTTCTTCCATTTTGTTTTCTTTGAATTAAAAAAAAGTCCAAAATGTTTAAGTTTTTTGTTTTAAGTAAATAAATAAATAAATAAATAAATAAATAAATAAAGCCATTTCAAATTTGAAAAAAATGAACTGTTTAATTTGAATGTGGGGGGACTCCAGGCAAAACTGTCCATGTAAAGATGTTGGTCACAATTACAATTTAAATGACTTGTAAACAGTTGTGTTCCAAAATTCTCTGTTTAAATGGAAAGCAAACACAGTGATTATAATTGAATATCTTTGGCTGCTGAATCTGCACCATGTGGATGCTTGCATAACTGCGAGACTGATCATTTGCTCTAACATGTCAACACAAATCAAATGTCCATTCAGAAAACATGTCTTTACATCGTAAAGAATTTAAAGAACAAAATCCTGTTTTTCCTTCCCTCCCATTCCTTCTTTCATCTGTCCCTCTCTCCGTCCTTCCTCATATCCTTCCCTACAGTAAAACCCAGTCAGTACTTGAAACTGAAAAATTTCCTGTTCATCTTCAACAGAAGTTGGTTTTCAAAATTGCGAGAATTCAGTCTTGCTCTTCTTGGGCTGAAGACTAGTCATGCAATGTTAAATAGCATTTTACAGGCTGCAGAGGCAGGTAAAGGTGTGTTCAGCTTCACAGACAGCTTGCACACAGTTTTGAAGGATTTCAACAAGTCCGTGTGATCTGCTGAACAGGCCAAGTATCCGTCCGGTTGTTTGGAGCTGTCTTGTGCTTGAGATGGCTGCGGGATGAGAAAGAAGTCATCTTCATCAGATGAACTGGACCTAGCATCAGCTGGCTGCAGGGAGGATCCATCCATGTGCTGCTTGATGTAATCCATTCCTGAAATAGTGAGCATGATAATATAAATTATAGGATTAATACAACATTCTAATATGTCATGACCCCAACCTAAGGTTGTTGTTTTCTTTTTTTTAAACAAACTAGTTTTTTATTTATTTATTTGAGGTTTAAAAAAAAAATAGTGTGCAGCGATAATTTTTTATAGAGTGTCAAAATGTACAACTGTACACTTATTTTTCCACAATCCCCATGTTGTTTTGCCAATTCTGATTGTAGCGTCATCCTTTGTCCAAGTTGTTTTAAATTTTGGTAGAAGAATCACGGCTCAGGGTTTTCAAACATGTGGCCAAAGCGATTCTTTTTTCCCACCAGTAAAGCATCCACCAGAGGCCTGGAGGCTCGGTCAAGCTTGATGCTCAGTAGGTTGATTGTTGGAATTCTGGGCATTTGCTTCTGCTTGCGAGATGTTGGTTTCCTTGGCGACTGGGCTCATAGCAGCAGCATATTCAGTGAGGAATTCAAGTTCAGCTGGATTAAACCTGTAAAACAACAACATTGGTTTTATAACACTATAAAACCATTCATCTACTGAACAAAAACTAAAATGGACCAATGATACATGGAAGTTGGGATACAGTTAATGCCCAAGAAAGGGTGGAGAATCACAGGGACAGTTCTAAAGACATTCAGGACGTTTTCTTAAATTGTGATAACATAAAACTTGCACAATTTTATTCTTACTCACAGTGGAAACTTTACATCTGTGCAGATGACTGTGATGGCCCCCTCACCCTTATCTTTGATGATCCTCAGCAGTCTTTCCACTGCCATGAACAAGGAGTTCCACCTGGTTGCATTTGGATGGAGCAAACATCTTCAACAGTTTTGGCTGCAAGTGTGGATCTTCCACATTTGCTCCAAAGTGCATTACATTTTCCAAATGTTGAATGGTACACTTTCTTGTATACCTCATTGGATGTTGCTTTCATAGCTTCAACCATAGCTATTAGGTTGAGTAGGTGACAAGGGAGACGAAACTCAAAGCCATCATCTTCATTCAGAAGTGCTGACACATCAACAAACTCCACTTCTTCACCCACGCTTCATCCTCTCCCGGTTGAGATGCATCACCATCACTTTTGACTGCATTGTTCTTCTCATCTTCTCCAAAAACCTGGAAAGCTTTTCTGAAATTAGAACCATTATCTGTTCTCAGAATCTAACAATGAATTTCAAACTCGGAAAGGATATCATTCAGGGCGTTTGCCAACACATCGAATGTGTGCGAACCTTTCAATTGTGTGCTAGGGCTGCTGAGTATCTGGTGAGGCTGTCGGGGTCAATCCAATGTACAGTAACACCTATGAAGCGCCTCCTTCTGACAGACCAGCAGTCAGTGGTGGTAGCGATATGGTCAACCGCTCTCATGGCCTCGGTCACTGCCTTCTTCATTCCGTTGAGGCATCATCAATCATAGAGCGCAGGGTCAACCGTGACATTATTTTTGCATTAGGTTGCAGTTCCGTCACAAAATCTCTCGTTCAAGGCTGGAGCCCTTCGACCACATACTTCACAACAGCTTTGTCAATGAGACAGTCCAGTTGTTCACTAATGTGGTCTGTTTGCTGATGGATGGCATCTCAGGAGTCCTTTTTCTCTTCGTTGATGTCAGCTCTCCATATTGTTTAAGGTGGTGTATATGCTTTCTCTGAAACAGTGAGAGAGAAACATTTTCTAAGCATAATAACTTTAGCTACAGGATTTAAAAGCTACCCAACAACACTAACAGTCAATTAGCATTAACTGTAAGCAAGTTATGCATCATCTAGCCCTAGTTTGTGTTACTGATGTCATCATTAGCTGCGTTTACATGGACAACAATAATCCACTCTTAACCCATTAAGACCATACTTTGATTAAGAAACTACCATGTAAACAGCAATTTTTACTTATCTTAATCTAATTAAGGTCATAATCGAATTAAGCTCTAATCGGATTAAGACATGTGGAGTACTCCTGTTTTAGTCACATTATCGCATTAAATGTAAACACCTTAATCACATTATGAATGTCGAGTGAGAGTTTTCACCACATTTTGCGACAGGACACGATCACACACGGCAGTTCTGAACATTTTACGGCGAACAAGAGTATTCGGCTGCGTCCCAAACCGGATACTTGCCTACTATAGGCCTGTAGTGGGGAAAAATACATGTATCTCGGCTACTATATAGACGGTATGTACGCGGTTTGAGACGCAGCTCACGGCTTCAAGCAGTTGTCTATTAGCACGTACAGCATGACTAATAATTAACTGCACTTAAAGCGTTCGTAAAAAAATTAAATAAAAGCACCCCAAACTGTATGCGGTACCATAACGAAGACCAACTGTATGTCGATACGTGAAATTCTAGAGGGACGTCGGACGGCGTGGCGCGGTGACGTAATGACGCGGGCTGTTAATCTAATTATGATCTATAACATGTAAAACGGGAACATGAAAGGAGTATTCTAAAAGCGACTCATGTAAACACCTTAATCACGTTATTAGCTTAATCAGAGTAAGGTCAATAATTAGATTACTGCTGTCCATGTAAACGTAGTCACTGTTTCATATTAAAACAGTTCATTAACTTTGATTCATAATGTAAACCTACATTGGAGTCATAAATAAAGCCAAATAACATAATCACCGGATTTTGATGTAATTATTTAAAAGCAAAACTCAAAGAAAGTATGGCACTTTTGAAGATCTTCTGTAACCTGTCACTACTACAAATATCTCTGAATATTTCCAAATTTTTGAGTATACAGTAGTAACCATTATCTAACGATGCTGGTTACATATGTGACCTGGATTAATGTTAACTAAATAGCACTAAGGCTGAGGATTCAGAGGAGTAATCTTAACTTACCTCAATGTGTTTCTTGAGGTTGGACGGCGAGTTTTTAAATTCCAATATTTCTGTGTCTTTGGGTAAGCATAAGAGGCACTTCATCCAGTACGAAGACTCTTTCATTCCAACATAAAAAAACATTACTCGTGTTCAAAATATGGCCACGGGTGTTCACCTTCGTCCCAACCGTCGTTTGTCGTGGGAGTAGAAGGTGCTGCTGCTATTTCTGCTTCCATCATGAAATCGGTGGAACTGAGTAACTTGCTAGCATGACACGCCTGGGCAGAGCAGCTTTAAGAAAATCTTTGGCTTGGCTTGAGTGGAAAATGAAATGAATGGTAGTCATGTGAGCACTTGTTTGCACATGTGCAAAAAGATTTAATTCATGCAAGCACCAGACCACCAATTGGTCAAACCGGCTTGCTTGCAGTCTGTGTTCTGCCGATTTTTATCTTGCAGTAATGAATATGCTTTGGGGAAATGTATTGGAGTAAAAGTGAAAGTTGACAGAAGTATCAAAACCCAAGTAAAGTATAGATTCTCCCCCCCAAAAAATACTAAAGTGTGGAAACGAAGTATTATTACTTTGTTACATTACACCGCTGATGAGATATGAGATATTACTTTCATCTCTGCTTTTCTCCTTTTTGCTGTGCAGTTGTGTTTTTTTTTTTTTTTCCTGATATACACAGCAGTTCTCTTCTGTACATCTATAATGTACTCGATATGTTTTGATCTGTCAAGTTCTGCTGAAGTGTTTGTTCCTCATATTGATTTAGACACTGATGAAAGACTCACATGTATAAGAGAGTCCTTTTACAAGACTGCTTTCGCTGTGCTCTATTGATTGATCCTGGCAGTTCATGGCTGTGCATGGAATAGAAAGTGTTTCCATGTTGAAAACGTCTCAAAGATTTGCGCTTGCTTTACTGGGATTGCTTTGAATTTTGAAGTAAGTTTGTGTGTGTGCATGTGGGTGTGTGTACATCAGTGGCTTTTAAAATAGAGGAGGCATAGGTGTGTGTTATAGAAGTATATATCTGTGTGTGTGCTCTGTTGTATGCGTTTCATCTGTTGGTCGATTTAATTCTCTATCTCTCCTCATTACAAGTCTTTATATATATATATATATATATATATATATATATATATATATATATATATACACTGTATATTTTACAAAAGTTTGTATTAAAAGAACAAACAGTGCAATACTGCAGTGAGATATTACATTTCACCAAGAGTGATGAAGACACATTTTTACATTTAATATAGAACCATTTCTATTGAAATTGCATATTTCACTGAAATGTTATGGGAAGATGGGGCATCAGCTAGAGATGTGCACAGGGTTATTTGTTTGCAATCCTGCACACAGTTATTATTTCTGTCTGTACATGCTCATGATATTTTATAATGAAGTCAGTCGGTTCAATTTCCCAAAAAATATAAACAAATGAGTGTAATTTAAAGCACCGTGACTATAACCAGGCAGTTACTATGTAAATGCTTCATATACAAGCTGTGCACACCTGGGGCGTATTCCAGAAAGCATTCAGAAAGGTTAACTTACTGTCACATAAACCCTGAACTCTCGGTTGATTAACTAACCCAGACCTTGCTGACTCAGAGTATGTCGGTTCCAGAACACCTCTTAGGAGTAAGTTCAGTCAACCTCCAATCGGTCACTCAGAGTTAACGCATGTGCACGGCGAGTACATAAAGGCATTATTGGCGTTTTCAGGAGTCACCATGGAAACCTGAAAAAAAAGCGAGCTGCATACTTCAGCGAAGCAGAAGTTAGAGGTTTTAATGCATGTTTATGAGGAGTATAAGCCATTTATAACAACAACAAAAAATGAACTGCTGCTTCAGACAGAGAGTCGGCTTGGAAAAAAGTAACGGATCGAGTAAATGCGTGAACTTATAAGCTCTTAAATATCTGAAAAGTTTCCTTTCATTATGATGCTAAATTAAACATTGATCCTTTTAGACCCGTGTCGTATCATTTAATAGACATGCCTTTACTTATAGCCCTGCATCAATATCTTAACATTGTACATAATAATAATACTAATAATATAATAGGATTTATATTTTTTCTGGATCCAGAAGAACTTGGAGACAAAAAAAAAGATAATATTTCATAAACTTCCTAAATTGTACCCTAACTAATTGGCCCAACCTTGTATAATAACATTTCACTAGGTTCTATATAGCCACAGGAAGAAGACAGAGGCCCGTAAAATGGGTGGGGGACCACCAGCACCTTCCCTCACTCCGACTGAGGAGCTGGCACTCTCCCTTAATCAAGGGGGCAGTTCCAGGGGGCAGTTCATCAGAGTCATCTACCTCCCATGATATAAGTGGCTTGGTAAAATGCACGTGTAGCGTATTAGTACTTAGGACTTGTTTTTTTGTTTGTTTGTTTTTTTTTTGTTAAGTTTCCAGTGCTTTAATTGATTTATCCTTAAACAATCAAGATGAGAATAAACACTGCCACGGTCTAAAAAAGGAATTTTTAAATAACTCTTTATTGGCAATGTTTCACTTGTGTATTATTCATGTTTATTTTATTTCACTACATATGGTGTGTACTGTAATCTTAATTGTTTTGCCCCTACTAGATATTCCTTATGTCTGTGTATATCGGGCGTATTTGTTTGAGAATGTACATGATTTCATTTTCTTACAGTTGCTGTTGGACACGTTGTATTAATTGACCCTCCTGCCACAGTTGTAAGTGATTATTGTGTTCAGTTGTTGTTTCTGTTTGCTAGACCAAACATCATTAGTAATTTGCACTGTAGGATGTAGATGAAGAGACCACCTCTGCTGTGACAGTGGTACAAAATGAAGATGCTGGAAGGCCCACAGAGGTTTAACATATAATGCATTCCTTATTTTAAAAAAAATGTGATTATTAAAACTTTGTCATTGTTCCCTTAAAGATTATGGCGATTCCTGTACACAGGAGGGTCCATCTACCTCCACAGAGAATCTTGGCAGTGTAAAAAATTGCTTGCAGTTGTGCTGATTAAAAATATTTGGCCTGTGTATGTATTACAGAAATGTATTATTGTATAATTATATAATTGTATAATTGTATAAATGTATAATTATATTGAATTATCATTCGGTCTTGCTGTGAAGGAGCTGTATAAGGTTCATCGTCAAAGGAAAATTAGAAAAAGTGACATGGACATGGACCTTCTACAACTTCAAATGGAGGAAAAAAAAAGGTGAACATAAAAAAAGGCCAGGCTTGAATTGAATTGCTGAAGCACTGGTTTTGACAACGTATTTGCCTAGTGATTATTATTATTATTATTATTATTATTATTCTGTCAATTATTGTTGAATGGTAAAGCAATGAGTTCAAATGTCTTTTTCAATTACAGAAAATAAAGAAACAATGAACTTCAATAGTCATTTAATTAGAAACGATCACATCGTGTAACACCCTGAAATCTCTTTGGTTCACTGGGGGTTCCTCTTCCCATCTACATCCATGCCATGCCATGGTTCATCATGGTTTATGGCCAGGGTACTGCACAAAATTGTGTAGGAACCGTTTGAGTGCAAGGCATGCTGTATGAACGGCCCCACACACCGTTGCCTTTTCCACATGCTCTGCATCACCCATGTTATATAGAGAAAACTCCCTGTGGCAAAACAAATGAAGGTCAATGCATAAAATGTGCTCGTGTAACACTCCGGTAACACTCCCGCAAATATTCATCTGGGTATGAAAAAGATTTCATGTAATCCGTGCTTCCTCGTCTACTGGATCTTCTTGAAAAGGGCACGCTACAGTCCGTCAGCTCTCTGAAACAAACTAACCCTGGAACATAACCTGCTCCGAACCAGGTTATGTTCAGAGAGTAAGTTGCTATGGCAACTTACATACCCTGAAAGTTCCCTCTGTTTCTGGAACTGAAACTGAGGTTATCCATAAACTCTGCGTAAACTTATCCAGGTCAGTCGCATAACCTACTTTCTGGAATACCCTCTAGTAATCTCAAACTGAAAACAAACAACCATACAAACAAAAACACAGAGAGACTCTTATGACATACATAACTATATTTGTATCCATTTAGAACATATTATCTTTTGAAATAATGTATTCAGTTACATCCCTAGGGTGTATATGTGGGTGTGTGTGGGTTTAAACAGCTGTGCTGTTACGGATTACCAGTTGCCAGTGCTCAAAGTCTGGATTTAGACATTGTTTTGACTTGAGTCACAATTTTTACATCTTTGAATAATCTAATTCGTATTGAGTGAATGAAACTCATTTGATTTTTCAGGAAGCAACCTTGAATTCTGTGACATTAGCACTGAGTCATAATTTAACAACGATTATCATTCCTGAAATAATTTGTGTATGTATGCCGGTATTTCTGGGTGGCGGGGTTACCTGCATCGTGGTCGCCACTAATGAGGGACAAGGCAAACACTAGACAATGCGTATATGTGTAAGTTGTTGAGCTACTGGCAGTAATGACAGGGACGCATCTGTATGTCGAGAAGGTTGTATACGGGTTAGACATTGCAGTAATGAGGTGCAAAAGTCAGAAAAACATGTCTCATTGAAATGCTAGTAATGGAAGGCAATGGCCATTATCTGTACTTTAAAGAGAGTGTAATTTCATGTGCAGCAGGCAATAAATGTCTCACTCCACAATACATAATAAAAATTGCTGTTTGCTTAAAAAAAAATTCACAGTGTAGGTAAGTGCCTAGTTTTCAACAGTCATTAGTTACTTTGTGTCATGGTCCATTGTAATGAAACATCTCTATTATGCAGTTATTTAATAACCCCACTAACACATATGTAACAGATCATTAGGAAGATTGTTGTCTACAAATATAGCAAATATAGCAAGTGGTGCTAAAACATGCCAGCAGAAATAAATAAACTCCCCCAATAAGATAGCAGTTTCTGGTTTTTCCTTTAATTTGTCACTAGGCTGAATATAATATTGGGATTTACAGTGGGGGAAATAAGTATTGGATGCGTCAACATTTTTTTTTCAGTAAATATATTTCCAATGAGGCTATTTATGTGAATTTTTCACCAGACATCAGTAATAACGCAAGAAATCTGGAAATATGAAGAATTCACAACATCCATAGATGAAGTTATGTGTAATAAAACGGAATGACACAGGAAAAAAAAAAATATTGAACACGCTAACTGAAATGTATTTAATACTTTTTTTGTAAGGACAGCTTCAAGATGCTTCCTGTATGAAGAAATTAATGGGCCGCAGTATTCAGGGTCCATTCTTCTAAACATATTGTCTTTAAATCTTGTTCAGTTGGATTCAAGTCAGGTGATTGACTTGGCCAGTTTCCATCCTGTTTCCGTCCACAGGAGCTCCTTGCAAGATTTCTGACCAGGGAGTCAGAAGAGTAGCCCAAGAGCCAAGGACCGCACGGAAAGAGCTCCAGAAACACTTGGAGGCAGCAGGTGCCATCGTCACAGAGAAAACAATAGGCAATGCACTCCACTGCTCACATTCACCCCGCAAGACTCCATTACTAAATAAAAGGCATATTTACTGAAAAACATGTTGGCACGTTAAATACTTATTTCCCCCACTGTATATAGAAACCACCATGTTATCTGATACAGTGTAACAATAAACAGATTAAAATAAAAAAATAATGTAATGTAAGATGAATGCTTATTTAATACTGATGGAAGGAGTCTCCAGTGTTAGTGCTTCTTAAGTGGTGAAACAATTTATTTAGGTTTTCAGCTGCAGGAAAGTGTACTATACACACAGCCAAAAGGATGTATTGTCATTTTCTGTCTAATTTAATAACCAATTTTTTTTTTCTATTCGATTAGCTAGTTATAGCAGTTTAACCTTGTGACCACAATGAGTTAAAATAGCAAAGCACAATTAGCAGCCTGTCAGCATGGAGACTGCTATCTCCAATAATTTGGCCACTGAATAGTCTCATGATTCTCACATCCCTAAGTAAATAGGTTTCATTCACTTCATGTATTATCACTTCACTGAAAATGTTAAATTCATACTGAATATGGTTCATTTCCTTCCACTCATTCCACTGACCTTCTTTATTACAAAATCTCTATTATCACGTGTGTGTGTGGGGTGGGGGGGTGCACCTAGAAATCCGATCATCACTGATGTGAGATGTCAAATTTGAACAAACATTTCTGAGCATGAACAGGGGAATGGAAGAAACAAATGAATAGAAACAAAACTAACCATGCAGTGAAAAACGTAAGAGGGGGGGGGGGGAAAGCAAAATAAGAACAAGAGAAGGGTTCAGAAAGGGCAGGAGGAATAATGAGACCCATGTTGGCTGTGAGTGAACAGGTTGGGGAAATGGGGGATTTGGATGAGACTTCTATTGTGTGTGGTTTAATTGGTCATTTAAATGCTGCCAGATGATAGAGGCCTGAGCCAGAGAAATGGCCACTCATACTAAAAAGAATACACAGGATAGAAAATGGATGGGTAAGGCCAGGTAGAGGAGAAGGAGGTGGAATAGTTACAGAGACGCAGAAAAAAAGAGGTAGAAATGAAAAAATGGGCTAAGGGAGAGAGAAAATATAGAGGAATACTGAGACAGAGAACATCCAGAAGGAAAGATGGCGAGAGAAAGAAAGAGAAAGCACAGACTTGACAGAAATAAATTTCAAATTATATCAGCAATTATAAATAAAATTCAGCTTAAACAAAACAAAACAAAAAAAAAAATGCAGAAAATTGACAGAAAGACCTGGTAGGACATGCAATGAATCCATATTGCCTTCTTACAAGAATAATCACAATTCACAATGGCAAACGATTCCTTTCCCATTAATATTATATAGCACTGATCATTTACTTTTGAAATCTAGTAGAAAGAAAAGGCGCTTTGACTCATTCAGTCTGCATGCTATTTCTCACGCAATCAAGAATGTCTACACATTCATTTAATTCCTACACTCTCACCCTGAAGCCACTTCAACTTCATGCTTGTCAGGGATTAAATAAAGCCTCAAAAATAGCACCTAATGTCTGAAACATTGCGCACGCCTTGTGACACCAGTGACGTGGGCAAGCCGCTGACATGAAAACTCAAACTGTCTGTAAGCTTTAATTTTTTATTTTTTAATCTAACGTCATCTACTGCTCTGAAACAGCAGCTAAACCTGCACTAGTTTAGCAACATCATTAAAACTGACAATAATGTGTCACACCATGTATTTGTCAATGATCTGAATGTCACTCCAATTTATTCAAATACAAACAAAGCAAACAAATCTTTAACACAGCATAGTTTAAAATGGTGTCTTGGGAAACGTTTTGCTATGATTTAATGGATGACGCGGCTGTCACTACGAAGGATTTTCATAAAACCATTCTGGTAATTATGTATGATGAAGACACTGGACTTTGGTAGACTTTTTTTTTTAATTAGTTATCTACAATATCACTATGCCAGGTCAAAATGCCGGTACTGACAGCGTAGTATGTGAATGATACAGTTCCTCAACCTTAGCTACATCACTCAAGTTCTTCCCCCACCCCGAAGACATGTGTTGTAGGCTGATTAGCTTTCCAAATTGTTAACAGTGTGAGAATGTGAGTGTGATTGCGCTCTGCGGTGGGTTGGTACCCCATACATGGTGTCCCCCACCTTGTGCCCCGATTTCCAGGCTTCCTGCGACCCTGTGTACAATAAGCAGATAGATAGATAGATAGATAGATAGATAGATAGATAGATAGATAGATAGATAGATCGAGTGCCCTCCACTAATATTGTAGCAAATATGAGCAAAGAAGGTTGTAAAAAATTGTTATTGTTTAATCTTTTGTTCAAAAATTCACAAAATACTCTGCTCTCATGGACATCAACAAATTGCAAACTTCTTTGTTAAATATAGGTGTGCAACAATTATTGGCACCCTTTCAGTCAATACTTTGTGCTACCTCACTTTGCCAAGATAACAGCTCTGAGTGTTCTCCTATAATACCTGATAAGGTTGGAGAATACATGGCAAGAGATCTGAGACCGTTCCTCCATACAGAATCTCTCCAGATCCTTCAAATTTCAAGGTCCACACTGGTGGACTCTCCGCTTCAGTTCACCCGACAGGTTTTCTATGGGTTTCAAGTCAGGGGACTGGGATGGTCATGTGTTAATTTTTATCCATGTTTTGGATCATTGTCCTGATGGAAGATCCAACCATGGTCCATTTGAAGCTTTCTGGCATGTAACATCTTCTATATAAATATATTTTTATATATTTGAATTCATAGGGGTGCCAATAATTGTTACATGCCTACGTTTAAAAAAGTTTTTTTGTTTTTGTTTTTTTTTTGGATAAACCTGTGTTGTGTTTGCAATTGTTTGATATCCATGAGCGCAGAGAATTTTTGTGATTTTTTTTTTTTTTAAATATCAAATGGTTAAACAATATGACAATTTTTCACAGCCTTCTTTGCTCTACCATGGGTGCCAATATTAATGGAGGACACTGTACATAGATAGATAGATAGATAGATAGATAGACTCAGGCATTACAGCAGCAGCAAGTGTTTGCAAGTAAAAATAATCAAGAGAAGTCAAATAAATGTATTCAGTAGGATTAAAAATAGTAGCAAAAGTATAGAAATACCTGTATTATATGTTTATAGCAATCAACCTGTGATCATAGCCATCCATCCATCCATCCATTTTCTGTACCGCTTCTCCTTACTAGGTCACAGGGCTGTATTCATATGTCCACTCCTATTTCTATTACCCTTAGCATTGCTTTGGCAGCAATGACACATTATATAATGACATTCATGGCAATAAAGCATTAGAAATGAATGTGAGAGTAAACCCATGCTAATAACATATAACACACTAACATCTTCTGAAATTGTCATACAATGCCAAGGGTAACTCTGTGTGTGTGTGTGTGTGTGTGTGTGTGTGTGTGTGTGTGTGTGTGTGTGCGTGCAAAATAGCTTAAAACAACACAGCTTGTCAGTAGGACAGAAATAACCTTAAAATTGCTAGCACTGTCTGGTATCCAAAGACCATGCAAAAGCCACAAATAATGTAATAAATTCTAAATACATTTTCCAGTAGAATTTTCCACACAAATAACCACACACTCACCCTCTCCCCTTCTGCCGCTCACACACAATAATTTAACCAGGCTCTTTTAAAAAAATTTTTTTTTGCGGATAAATCTTTCAGTGGGATTAAATTGTCTGACAGTTGGGAACATATTCCTCAACTGGAGTGACAATTCTGTCCATAACGCTTATCAAACTTTCATGAACTCCCATGTGATGTGATATATAATATAATAGGTATCACTTCAGATAGCTGTAATGTCTAAGTCTGAGCAGGAGGGAAACTGCTGTTCGAAAAAAATGCTCCTATGAAGCTAGGCAGATTCAAATGAGTGGGGGGCGCGTTATTCAGAGCACTGGCGTGAAAAGAGCCTCCTTTGTCAGATACACACTGCGTTTCTTTTGCCTCGCTTTTATGGTGATGGAGGCTGCAGGACATGAATGTTAACTATTGCATATGAAGGCATATGATACTGCGAAGTGTACCGAATACAACGAAACCGAGACGCTATTTTATTGTTTATGCTGAATGTGTGTCGCAAAAAGGCAAAGAAACAGAATGAGTCACTGAACAGCGAGGAGAAAGTCACCAAAACAAAACCAACAAAAGTTCCCGTGTCCTTCTGTAACCTAACCTGACAAACACTGATGCCCGAGCTCCTGTGTTTACACCACTGAATTTCTGCTGAACTGTAACACTGTTGGACAGGTGCGCAGGTGCACGCACTGAGAGCAAACAAAGATAAAGTTGTTTAGTATGCAGAAAATCGATCTAACTATTGTTTCTTTTTCTCATTCTGATGAACCGAAGAGCAGGAAACAGACGCTGTCGATACGTATTAATAGGAAGACTGGGTCATAGCAAAATTGATTTAAATTGCCAAGGGATGCAGAAGCAGTACGGAAAATGAATATATTTGAATAGTCTCACATCCGAATTCCTGCTGAAGCCTCTGCAAATTACAACTTCTGGCCATTAGACGACAAATGAGCAAGAGAAGGCATTTAACCAAATGTGCATTCTGTCTTGGGATTATCTCGCCGCTGAACTAGGCTTTTCATTCGCTCTAGGACAAGACGGCCATGTTTTGCCTGTGTTTCAGTCTCATTGTGAAGCCTCTCCCTCATTTTGGCTCCCCGAGTGACTAATAACGCAACCCCATTCAGTCCCCACCAAGACATAAAAACAACCCAAACAACATTTCCGAATATATTCCTCCACTAGAGTGACCGTTCTGTCCATAACACCTAGCAAACGTTCAGAGAACTCCCATGTGATATATAGTATATAGTAAGATTCACTTCATTAAGAAGAATATATGATATACAGCATCGAAATACAGCTTTAGAAGAGGAAAAGAAAGACAGAAGACAGATATAATAGAAGACATAGTCCTAGAGAAATTGGGCGGAGAATCTCAGGAGTAAAAAGCCAACAGTTCAGATTCCCCTAAGGGAGGTGCTTAAACAAATATGCTGTATATATGTACACCCTGCATTTCAAAATCTAGGTTTTGTCCCCCATACTTTTTCCATCCATCCATCCATCTATCTTCTATACCGCTTATCCTTCCTTCAGGGTCACGGGGGAACCTGGAGCCTATCCCAGGGAGCATGGGGCACAAGGCGGGGTACACCCTGGACAGGGTGCCAATCCATCGCAGGGCACAATCACATACACACTCACACACCCATTCATACACTACGGACACTTTAGACACGCCAATCAGCCTACCATGCATGTCTTTGGACTGGGGGAGGAAACCGGAGTACCCGGAGGAAACCCCCGCAGCACGCGGAGAACATGCAAACTCCACACACACAGGGCCACGGTGGGAATCTGGGCATTAGCCAGACAGTCTCCAAATGAACCCATTCTTTTAGAAACATGATTCATTTTTTTTTTTAAATGAACTTTCATTATAATAAGCTCAGGGGTCAGACTCGAGTAGCTAGGGCTCACTGAACTGTTTGGCTGTTGCCAAGCTTGACCAGAGTAAAGTGTCTGTCACTGCAAGGTAACAAGCGAAACCTGGTATGGATTTTCAGAGAGGTGACTACTCTTACGCAATGAAAGCGGAATGCATTGATTTGGAGATGACCGGAATATTCCATGACCATCCATGGAAAAAAAACTCTCGCGTCCTGAGGTGAGGTGAGGTGAGGTGAGGGCGGTTGCGACACAGCATTCAGACGCTCTTGAGCGCATTGAGGTATAGGTGAAAGATTTTCCACTTTGTACAGGGCCGGCACCAGGGTATTCGGAACGAGGCGGCCTCGATGTGTCACTGGGGGGCATGCCTCGCCCAGCTCACTAAAATAATAATAATAATTTAAAAGTATTAAGTGTTATTAAAGTACCATATATTTCCTTATAATTGTGAACTCCTTTCCCAGACCTCTCCGGGTATTTAAAGGTGGTGGCAGCTGGTTAATTTTGGGTTGTGAGCAAGAATTATTACAATAATAACAATAATAATAATAATAATAATAATAATAATAATAATATCACTTTACGAAACCCACTTTTAAGCGAAGATTAAGCATGGCACAGTCCATTCGTTGTGAAATTTCGATTAATATTGAATTATCAAGCTGAACGTTAAATGTTTTAGACAAAGTCTTCTTTGCAAGTTTGCTCTCATGACCGCGCTCGACCACAGAGTTTACGTCACTGTCGTAGTAGCAGCGTGTATGTAATTGGCTGATTCTGACTGTACGCCATGACTTCTACCCTTCATTCATAATCAGTATTCATGGTAAAACTAAATAAATTTACACAACTGTTTGAAAAAATATTTAGTTAATTATTAATATTCAAAGACGTAGTCCCAGCGGCTGAAATCACGTTCGGGGGGTGGGGTGGGGTGGGGTGCTTACCAGAGGTGAGGAGGCACAGTGACCTAGGTGGTTAGGCCGGGCCCCCTGGGGCCCCCTCGTGGCACCGATGCTAAGTTTGTATTTGAGGTATGCCATCATAGCTATTTCAGCCCATGAAATCTGTTGTCGAAATAATTATTTAGCCTACGAAACTGTCAAATATGGATACGATTGCAAGCTAGCTAGCACACCAAAATTGTGCGTATGTGCCATTGCAACGTGTCCATAAACGATTTAATGGTAACGTTAGTCAAAATGTTCACATGGAGATGAGCGTCCTACAATATTTTAAGACGAAGAGGACAGAGGAGGATGAACAGCAGGTCATAGGAGTAGAAAAGACAGAGGAGGACTAGCTTGTAAGTTGTACCGATAGCTACCAGTTAGCCAGCTAGTTCACGTCACACCGTGTTGGACGTTTTTTTGACTGAGTTTTCATTTTCTGCCGTGATTCTGTAAAACGTCCTTTATTAAATAAAGTATATTACGCAGTTTATGGTATGTAGTAGTTTTTGTTCTAGTTCTATTATAGTCTGTCTCTCCGACTGTGCATCTTTACAATCTCCCCTCCCCAGTCTGAGTATTCTCAATCTTCTGTCACCGCAAATACCCTCTTACATCCGAAATAAAAAAAGAACATTCTGCTCCCAAAGAATTAGAAATTAGTATTTAAGTGCTTCATTTAAATAAAAAGTATTTTCCAGGGAGCATGCTAACCCTTTTAGCATTTCAGCATGCCCCTCAGGTTCAAAATTGCTCCTAAACCCCTGGATTATATATTTGTAATTTTAAATCCCATGACATTCAGAGAGCAGCTACAAGGCTCGTATATTACCTTTCTCTACTACAGGTTTCTTTGTATAAAATCATACCCCAAAAAATTATATCATAATTGGGGGATCGTGAGTTCAAATCTCAACAATGCCACAGCCATCTACAGAGTTAGCAAAAGAGTAAAATGTGCCCTCTGGGTAGGAAGAATGTCTCTCTCTCTCTCTCTCTCTCTCTCTCTCTCTCTCTCTCTCTCTCTCTCTCTCTCTCACACACACACACACACACAGTGAGGTGAACTAGTAAATGAGAATTCTGCCTCCCTGTTCTCTCTTCTGTGACTGATTCTTGTATAAATCCCATGTCCCATCACTCCCTCTCTGTTTAGGAGTCCCTCAGTGTGTATGTTTCTCTCCTGCTTTGCCGCACGAGCCGAACAGCTTAGTGTAATCCGTTTCACACCTGAGGGCATGCACCCTGAGTCCTGTTTTCACCATCTTCACATTAAAGGTACACAAAATGGAGCATTAACACCTGTAGCGCTCTACCATCATTGCCTTTATCTCCCATTGTAAATTAAAGGCGGGCTTCCTAGACTTTTTTTTTCTTCTTCCTCCACCTAAATGGAATCTATCTATCTATATCTATATCTATATATATATATATATATATATATATATATATATATATATATATATATATATATATATATATATATGGTGGATTTAGCAAAGGATAAGCAATATCGCAATATCACAACCACGTATCTTTCCCAAGAATCCATCCGTGATTTACAGCTCCACTGTCCTCATACAAGGACATCACTTCTTTCCCAATCAGTTTGTGCAAATAATCTCATAAGATTCACATATGAAGACAGTGGAATATCTTTCTAACCAAAAATACCCTTCTGTTTGATGAATCTGATTAGGCCTTAGAGTTATTAGCCTCCAGCAAATAGAAATACAAATGAGAATGCGTGCAACATAATCACAGCTCACCTTCAAAAAGGTCATACGTGTCTATTATACATACACAAAATCAAATCAGAGGTTCATACTTTATACAGGTTTGAACTCATTCTAATATGTGATCGTCGCATAATAAGCGTTAATTTATACAGGGACTCGATGGATTATGCCCCACATAATGTATTAAACAAATAAATAATTAAATGTGTCAGTTATCATAGGGAAACCTGTATGTTGAAGCTCTCCTTCATTTCGACGTGTACGGTAAGAGTCCGCACGCTGTACTGACACTGAACGTTTCAGTTTCTGTGGTTTTCCCTCATTCACTCAGAGAAAGAGAAGAAAAGCAAGGCTGTGCAACAAAGTAACTTGTCTTCCAGACTTTCCAAGAGATTAAATGGGATTAAAAGTATGATGGTTCATTTACAGTTATTTATTTATTTATTTTTAATTTACACGCTAAATTGCTTTGGTATAAGAGGAATAAAACACCAGAGCATGCTGGTATACAGTCAGGATTTTGCTGAGGTTTTTATTTATTTATTTATTTATTTATTTATTTATTTATTTATTTGTGATTGTTGCAGCCAAATTGCTTGATCTTGCTGCGGATTTTTAAACTCAAAATCCGCGATACAATTTTCGGAGTTTCTTGTGCTTTTTATTTATTTATTTATTTATTTATTGCTGAAAACTACTTGAATTGGCGAGCTTGCAGTTGCACGAAGTTGTCTTTCACAGTGATGTTTGCTGGTAAATGAGACCTTTCAGCTGTACTCATCTTCAATACACGTGAATTCAAGAGGGCCTTTGGCTGAACGTACGTCGTGATGACATCACGTGACGTGTCTCGGCCCGAATCTGCGGAAAATCTGCGGTGATTTTGAAAAAACGCAAGCTACTCCGGATTTCTTTTTGTTCGTTTGCTTGCTTTTGCGTTCATTTGTGCGATCGCAAAATCCAGGACTGGTTATAGGAAAAATAATCAACTCTATAAGGGGTAACAACGGTGTCCTGATTACTCCAAAGTCACGTATGGAGGGAATCTAAGTGCAGGTTGAATTCCGTCAATTAACTAAGATTCAAAATGTGACTACGTTGTAAACATTTTAAATGACAGCTGTAACACTACAGTAAATGATTTAGAATGAGATATGAGAGGAATGAGGGGAAGAAAATCTTAGTAAAGCTGTTTTTTTAGTGGTTTAAAGGTGCAGAAGGTAAGAATAGACCTTTTTGTTCAAGACTAGATCTCTAGGTGGGTTTGACATTTGGATTTTTTTTTTTTTTTTTTTAACTCCTTGAGGCCAACAACCCCATAATGCACCTTTAATACAACACTCAAAAGAGCACCCAAGGTAATTTTCACTTTTTTACACTGGTACGAGCGCAGATTCTGTCTTCATAAGAAACAGTTCATTCACAGAAGGGAAGAACTAAAGCAAGTTTGAGCTTTAGTTACTTTCTGGGAAAAATATATATATATATATATGTTCTACCATCTGCACTTACATTTGCATTATAAAAAGTTGGTGTTTGTGTGTTGTTGCGCTACCGGTGTAGTAGGTAGAGATTAGATTGAAAAAAAACCCCCGCAGTATTCCTCTAAAAGTTCACTTCGCCCCCATAGGAGCGTGACTGTTAACCTGATTTAACTGATGGCCTGATCTCTTCACTCTCACTCACTGTCTGCTGGCAAATCTCATCAATATAGGACTTTAGGTGATGCCTGGGATTTCAGTCTGTCTTTAATATGTCCCTTTCTCTCTTCTTCCCTAGTCCCTAAGTCACGACGTTGATCAGGTCCAGCCCGCCAGCACACAGCAAATCTCTCTCTCTCTTACTCTCTCTCTCTCTCTCTCTCTCTTTCCCCTTAGGGAACAACAGATGAAATATATAACTAAAAGCAGTGCGCAGACAGAACAAAAGATGGATTATAGTTTCAGCCATTTTCCTTCACCCTGCTCTCTCCCACAGTATTTCTTCTTTCTCTCCAACCCTTCAATTTCATCTCTTAAATGCAGCCGTACACAATGTCAGACTTCACCCCGGCGTTTGATTTCTCTCATGATACAAACACACACACACACACACACACACACACACACACACAAAATCATTTTCAAACTGAATATAAATATATCATGCACACACAATTAGACGCGCACACACACACACACACACACACACGCACACACACGAACACATACTCACACATGCACACGCAGACACACATGCAAGAGCACACATGTACGCATGGAGATAAATGTACAAGCACGGACGGACACACACACACAAGCATACAGTGCTGTGAAAAAGTATTTGCTCATTTCTCCTGTTTCGTTTTTGTGTAGTTCTCGTACTAAATTGTTTCAGAAATTAAAACAACATCTAAGATAAAACAAAGGCAACCTGAGTAAACACAAAATACAGTTTTTAAATGTTAATGTTATTTATTGAAGCAAAAAAGGTTATCCAATACCAACTGGGCCTGTGTGACAATGCATTTGCCCCAAACTTATTCCCCAAATCTATTATATCTATGAAACTGCATTCATAATGGGGTTCAGCTGGACTAGACACAGACAGGCCTGATTACTGCAAACCCTGTTCAATCACATCAACACTTAAATAGATTTTTTTCCTACAGCAGGAAGTTGGTTAAAAGGTCTTACACAGTAACACACCATGCCAAAACCGAAAGAAATTCCAGAAATGATGAAGAAGAAGGTGATTGAAATACATCAATCTGGGAAGGGTTACAAAGCTATTTCAAGGCTCTGGGACTCCAAAGAACCACAGTGAGAGCCGTTATCTCCAAATGGAAAAACTGGGCACAGTAGTGAACCTTCACAGAATTGGTCGACCTTCCAAAATACTTCCAAGAGAACAGCAACTACTCATCCAGGAAGTCACAAAAGAGCCAAGGACATCAAAGGCCCTACAGGCCTCTCTTGCATCAATAAAGGTCACTGTTCATGACTCCACTATCAGAAAGACACTGGGCAAAAATGCCATCCATGGAAGAGTGGCGAGGTGAAAACCACTGCTAAGCCAGAAGAACATTAAGGCTAATGTAATTTTGCCAAACCACACCTCGATGATCCTCAGACCTTTTGGGAGAATGTTCTGTGGATTGATGAGTCGAAAGTGGAACTGTTTGGAAGACAGGCGTCCCGTTACATCTGGCGTAAACCAAACACCGAATTCCATGACAAGAACATCATAGCTGCGGTCAAGCATGGTGGTGGAAGTGTGATGGTGTGGGGATGCTCTGCTGCTTCAGGGCCTGGGCAACTTGCAATAATTGAGGGAAACATAAATCCTGCTCTCTACCTAAATCCTAAAAAGAAATCCTAAAGGAGAATATTCGGGCTTCGGTCCGTAACATGAAACTCAAGCAAGACGATGATCCAAAGGATAGGATTAAATCCTAGTCCTAGAACTAAGTGAAAGACTTCTCTCTAGTTATCGGAAGCGTTTGGTTTCATTTATTGCTGCTACAGGTGGCACAAACAGTTTTTAAGTTTAAGGGGGCAATTAGTTTTTCACATTAGTGATAGGTGTTTTTTGCTTCAATAAAGAAAAAAAATTAAGAACTGTATTGTGTGTTTACTCAGGTTGCCTTTGTTTTATGTTCTATCCCGATTGAAGATCTAAACCTATTTAGTATGAGACGTACACAAAAACCGAAGAAATCAGGGTGGGGGCAGATAATTTTTCACAGCACTGTATGCATATACCAGTAGACAAGTATAGGCTCATAGACATGCATGCACAAACAAATAAACAGTATATGTCAGTAAACACACATACGTGTGCACACATACACAGACAGGGTGACACACACACACACACACAAACACACACACACACACATGCAATTTTTCCATTTTTCTGTTTCTTGTTAATCTCTTCCATCTAGTGGAGTAAAGTGGTAGTACAGACTATAGAGAAAATCTATTTATCTCCCTGCCTGCTGTCTGTCTATCTGTCAATCTATTCATTTTCTTATCGTATTATAAACTAGGTTTCTCCACCCAATCATTCTGAGAATAGCAGAAGTGTACTGTATTGTATGTGTACTGTATGTGTGTGTGTGTGTGTGTGTGTGCACGTGTGCATTCGTGCATGTGTTTGTATTATAAAAATATAGTATTTAATTTATTGTCACTATTATACACTTTACCTGGCTGCTACTGCAATAACTGTTATGTCCATATTTGGTATAAGCTAATCTGCTGAATACTAACTCATAGCATGTTATGTTTACATTGATACCATTTTTAAATGATATTGTTACTCCTCGACACCTATCTTCTGCACTGCCTGTTATATCAGACACGTCCACACTAGAACTGTGTACTGTTCGGCGCTACACTGTCACTTACTGTGCATATTGTCCTGTTTTAGTAGTATTGTACTGTCCTGTGTTGTGAGCACACGTCTGCACGTGCATTTTATGTAAAAACGTGTAGATCTTATGTAGTTCCGTGTCGTCTCATGTGGTTAGTGTGTTGTTTTATGTAGCACCGTGGTCCTGGAGGAACGTTGTTTCGTTTCACTGTGTACTGTACCAGCTGTATATGGTTGAAATGACAATAAAGCCACGTGAACTTGAATTTGAACATGAATATGCTACACGGTATTTACCTTTGTTGGATTTTGCCAAAAGTGGAGCCACAAAAGTGTTTTTGTTTTGGTTTTTTTGTCGTTAATTCAAAAGTCAGACAAAATCAAAAGTCTACAGTAAAGAGACATAGTGATTATAGAAGTAAGCTATAATAAAGAGACATAGTGCCTACATAGGAAATGAAAGAGATCCTGAGGGATTAATAATGAACAGAAGAAAGAAAGGGAATAGGAAAAGAGGACAGAGTGTGCAAGTACATTCATATAGACTCATATACTCGGTGTAAATGAGCACATGCCATTCATCTACATCCTCATGGCTCCTCAATTAGCTATAATAAAAATCAAAGCCGGGAGCCGTCGAGCGAATGCTTAACAGCCTTCAGCATCATTAGTCATAAAGCTGCAGGTAATGAGCATTAACTCCCTGGAGCGGCTCTTTGTCTCTGGTATGTTATGTTGGAAAAATTGGACTTCGTCAAAATAAGAATTTAACCACAAGGTGGCGGTAAAGACACGACTCACAGGGAAAGAGAGGCAGTAGTGTGTGTCCAATAAAGGTATTTTGGAGAGAGTTTAAAGAGGCAAATATGTGGAAATGTGCATTACTCTCTGCTTGTCTAAAGCACAGTACTACAGCGTAAACAACCTTTTTACACTTTAGTCATTATTAAAGAACATAAATAATGGATGAGTATGGATATCAGCTCATACCCAAGGTATTGCGCCATCTGTCCTCAGTAGATTTGTGTACATGCACGTAGGCTTCACTACCATTACCATTTGCCCACCTTCATCCCAATTCTGCCCCATCTGCTAATACTCTCTTCTTGTCTACATCTTTGTGTCATTTTCACAGTATCCATCTCAGCATGATACTATGCGTTCAAAGTCCGTGGAAATCTGATAGTGCACATCTTTCATTCTGTTTGTGTTTGTTGTTTAATCTGTTTATTGGTATTTTGCTTTTTTGTGTTTGGATCTGTTGCTCAGTCAGACAAAGCTTCTCTACCACAGATCATATCCTTACACTCCTCCTGTCCAACTGTGCAATCTTTAGGAGATGCTATTGTTCTCAGTCTCACAGAACACACACACACACACACACACACACACACACACATACACACACACACAGTGGGTCTGACCCAATCAGTGACATAAAGAACATCTAATGCTACATGTTATAATTAATGAGCAAAACTGAAGCGTGTAGCTTGCAGCACTCGAAGTTGTCATTTCGCACACATGATTATGCTACATCAATGCAAGAAGGCACACTCTGTTCTCTGAGCTCTGTAATGATCATAATTTGTGTTACTGAGCATAGAAAGAGCACATGTAAGGATAGAGAACTTACCTAAACAGACCAAAGAGGAGAGAGATGAAAAACCAGGAGAGAATGGGAGGCGTGTTCATCCAGAGCCACAAAAGGTGAAGCCCAGATCAGCCAAAAAAAAGTCCATGTAAGGTGTCAGCACATGGAAAAAAGAACAAACATAAAAACACATGAGAAATATATTTTGAGAATATATATATATATATATATATATATATATATATATATATATATATATATATATATATATATATATATATTAAAAAAAAAAAAGAAAAAGAAAAAAAAAAAGCTCAACAACTGCATTGGACCTCAATTAAAAGATACTTTTTGTCCTGACAGTAAATACTTTTCACAATTTAAGTCGGTTCTATTTACATTTATGGCATTTGGACCAAGTACTGAGCCTTGTGGGACACCAGTGGAGAGTCTGTGTGGAGCAGCTGTGGATCCCCTCCACATAACTTGATATGACCAAGCTTCCTATTTTTGCCAGATATGTCACACATACAGGGAACCTGTCTTGGTGAGTCAAACAAATATAAAAATTAAATAAATAAATAGGCAGATGGATGGATGGATGGGTTGACGGATGGACGGATGGATGGATGGATCGACGGATAGACGGATGGATGGATGGATGGAAGATGGATCGACGGATAGACGGATTGATGGATGGATGGAAGATGGATGGATGGAAAGACGGATGGATGGATGGATGGATCGATGGATGGATGGATCGACGGATGGATGGATCGACGGATGGATGGATGGTTGGATGAACGGATGGATGGATCGACAGATGGATGGATGGATGGATGGACGGATGGATGGATGGACGGATGTATGGATGGATGTACGGATGGATGTACGGATGGATCGACAAATGGTTGGAGCAACGGATGGATGGATGGATGGATGGATGGATGAACGGATGGATGGATGGACGGATGGATGAATGAACGGATGGATGGATGGATGGATCGACGGATGGATGGATGGATGGATGTACGGATGGATGGTTGGATGGATCGGCAAATGGTTGGAGCGACGGATGGATGGATGGATGGATGGATGGATCGACGGATGGATGGATCGATCGACGGATAGACGGATGGATGGATGGATGGAAGATGGATCGACGGATAGACGGATTGATGGATGGATGGAAGATGGATGGATGGAAAGATGGATGGATGGATGGATGGATGGATGGATGGATGGATCGACGGATGGATGGATGGTTGGATGGACGGATGTATGGATGGATGTACGGATGGATGTACAGATGGATCGACAAATGGTTGGAGCAACGGATGGATGGATGGATGGATGGATGGATGAACGGATGGATGGATGGACGGATGGATGAATGAACGGATGGATGGATGGATGGATCGACGGATGGATGGATGGATGGATGTACGGATGGATGGTTGGATGGATCGGCAAATAGTTGGAGCGACGGATGGATGGATGGATGGATGGATGGATCGACGGATGGATGGATGGATCGACGGATGGATGGATGGATGGATGGATCGACGGATAGATGGATGGATGGATGGATGGATGGACGGTTGGACGGATGGATGGATGGACGGATGGATGGACGGTTGGATGGATCGACAAATGGTTGGAGCGACGGATGGATGGGTGGACGGATGGATGGATCGACGTATGGATGGATCAGTGGGTGGATGGATGGATGGATGGATGGATGGAACACTAAGCAAACTCTTGCACAACGATGTTTTCCTTTACTCCCTGAATCTCTCAGAAGGTCCCCACTTTCATTACTCATTCTTATAACTTCTTGTAACATATCCCTTAGGGCTATTTCTGTGGTAGTTACTGAATAATTCATACTACTCACTGAATAATGTGCTTTAAGATGAACAACTGAATAATAAGCTGCAAATTTACATAGTAAAAATAATCTGTTATAAACCTGAGCAAGCTTCAAAATCTTCAAAGCTTCAAAAACCTTTACTCGGCAGAATAAACTTTACTTAATTGCCTCTCACCTGAACAAGTGCTGATCGATCACTACACTCTCACAAAATAATCCATGCACAAGCCAGAGACAGTCTCATCCTCTATGTCTAGACACACTCAATTACCTTTCATTTCTACTTTCTACATCTATACACGTCCTCACATTCGTACTACATCTTCTTTACCATCACCACGATTTACAATTTATACCATGCGTTGCTTTATTTAGAGCATGGATCGCCCACTTGTTTATGTATGAATAAGTGAAACTTAAGAAGCAAATGTAATTCATTATGTCCATATGAAAATATATTTACAAACTGTTGTTTGAGGTATTGATTAGGAGTGGGCAATATGACCAAAAGATTATATCACGATACTTGGAGACATTTCTATGCTGCCTCTCATCAGCCAGCTCTACAAAAAGCTCCTCACTTAACCGTCCAAGAAGCACAAAATAAAGGTGCCGGTACAGTTGTGCTTGAAAGTTTGTGAACCCTTTAGAATTTTCACACAAGTCCTAAAAGTTGATAGACTAAACCCAATTGAACAAATGAGACGGAAATATTATACTCGTTCATTTATTTGTTGAGAACAATTATCCATTTTGACATATGTGTGAGTGACAGATGTTCGTGAACCTTTGCTGTCAGTGTCCGGTGTGACACTAGGGGGTGGAGCTGCCGTTGTCCACTTTTCAGACTTGTGTGAAAATCTGATGATGTTTTAGGTCGTATTTATGCAGATATATAGAAAATTCTAAAGGGTTCACAAACTTTCAAGCACCACTGTACAGGGTTTCTGATAGAATTTTAATTATTATTTATTATTATTTATTAACAATTTATTATTTATTGCAGTTTGAATGTAATAAATAATGCAATAAATATATGTTTGAATATATTTACTATTTATTATTATTATTATTGTTATTATTATTGTTATTATTATTGTTATTATTATTATTATTATTATTATTATTATTATTATTAATTATTATTGTTTAAAGTTTATTTTTGCACACTTATGCAAACTAAAGCAGCATGATCACATTTATCCACATGACACTGGCTGTAAAGTCTTATTCTATTTGGAAAAATTGCATCTGAAAGTTGATATAAAGCATATCTGATGTAGGGCTGGGAGTTTGCATGTTCTCCCCGTGCTGCAGGGGTTTCCTCCGGGTACTCCGGTTTCCTCCCCCAGTCCAAAGACATGCATGATAGGCTGATTGGCATGTCCAAAGTGTCCATAGTGTATGAATGGGTGTGTGAATGTGTATGTGAGTGTGCCCTGCGATGGACTGGCACCCTGTCCAGGGTGTACCCTGCCTTGTGCCCAATGCTCCCTGGGATAGGCTCCAGGTTCCCCGTGACCCTGAAAAGGAGTAAGCGGTAGAAGATGGATGGATGGATGGATGGATGGATGTAGGGCTGTAGTCAAGACCGCTACCGTCAAGTACAAGACAAGAATTCAAGATTGAGTCCTAATGAAAGCCAGAGTTTCAAGGCTTTTCAACTCGCTGGCTTCATTCATAGATTGTGCCAATGATTGGGCCGTTTTCTAGAAAAAAGAAATTATTCTTGTCAAACTTCGTGCAAAAGACGATACAAAAATATTTTTTTACAAACTCTCAGTCGAGATCCAAGACCATATTGAGCAAGACCAATGCGCAAGACTGACATAAGTCCAAGTACAAATGGCAAAACGTCTGAGACAAGTCCAACATAGATAATGCCTCAAGACTGGACTCAATCCACAGCCTAAGCGGAAGCATTTAGGAGATATTTACTGGAAAACCAATACTTAAAGCTTAAAAAAATGTTTTAGCACAAGAGGTTGTCCAGATCACGGATCGATCTGACTTTTACTGTTTTGGATTTTTTTTTCTTCCTGTTGCTGCAATGTGAAAGTTCTGCCATTTCTGCTTGGAAATTCTTTGAGACTGTTGTAGAAGGGTAGCCTCAAGCACACACAGATGTTAGTTCCTGAACATGTTGAAATACGTCTAACATTACGCTAGCTGTCAGTGTGTAACTTTTATTCCAGTATTGAAAGCTGTTGGTACAAATTTTGAAGGATAAGTCTGTGTGTTTTTCCCTCACTTCTTTTTTTTCCCCCTTCTTTGCAATATTTTTCTTTTCTTTTTTCTTTTGTCCTTGCTGTAATCCCCCAGTGTAACCTTCATTTTCTAGCCAGTTTATTTGGCAATCTGGTTGATTGGTATACTGTTAATGAGCAGGACATCATTTGATATTTTTGAAAGTACCTGCCACCTGCCAAATTGCTTTACATCCAATGATAATTAGTGCTGGCTGATAAGACGATAATTGAGTAATTGAGTCTTGGCAATGCCCAACACGTAATTGGCGCTAATCCTTGACAGATGATGATGATGGAAGAAAACTGCCAACTGTTTTATTAAATAGACTATTACCCAAGATTACACTGAATAAAAGGCATTTTATTTATACAGTATTTACTCATCCTAAAAAATAAGAAAAGCAAGCACACCTCGCCGGAAATATTCCTGCTGACGGGTGTAGGCTACCACCTGCACCAATTATAATTACAGAATAATTCGACAGTGAGCAGATTAAATACATCGGCTATAATATAAATGCATTTATTTACGAGGCGTTTATTTATTACAAAAATGTTCAAATGTAATTGGCTACCAAAGTGGGTTAACCGCAAACATAACAATTAGCTCATTGAGAGAACTGATTAGGCATTGCATACGTTCATTCACTGTATTATTGTTTAAAAATGTCGATATTTTAGATTCGTCATTTTTGGATAATTTCAATAACGAACCAAGCTGGTCAGGATACTATATTTTACTAATTATTAACAGATTATCCATCTTTTGTAACTGAATGAATATTTCATTCAGACAGTCCTAACCTAGTCTTTTGATGATTCCAATTAAGCGATCAGTCAGATAATTATAGGACGATTAGGCTGCATGTAAACATAAACAGTGACGGTGTAGTGTTTTAAAGCGAGGGTCCTTTAAGCTGTCGAAGATGCGTGTTTTTCTGTGTTTTTCTTTCCGTGCTTTGTGTTTAAGTCTCCAGAGGTTCTCAGAAACACACACTAAGGATTTAAGCACAACACTGGGACAGAACATGATCACACTGCGCTCATCTGGAGCAAAGAAATCATCAGGGAGCGGGTACAGTGCCGGAGGTGGGAGAGTGAGATGTAACGACACACAGAAAGCTAAGCTGAGCATGAAGATGGAAGAAAACCTCCATAAGGTAAAAGAGTAAGCTCTTATTTTCTCTCTCATGCCTTTATAACACGCCAAAAATCAGAAAACAGAAGATACATTACAGCCGGAAAGGTAACATATATATCATACACAGTAACTCACAGATGTGTTTATCAATCAGAAAACTCATTACTGAATTCAGCATGCCTCGGACATTTTCCCCCAGGAAGCTGACTTGGCTCTCATCGACATTTGTACAGCTTGCACTGTCCATGATGAATCAAGGAACTTACAAAAACGACATTTATGGATCTTTCTTTCTACTTCACTAGCAGTTTAGGAGGCTTCAGAACTTGGGGTAGAGTGTGTGTGTGTATATATATATATATATATATATATATATATATATATATAAGAGGAATAAAAATAAGATGAAAGACAGAATGTCGGGAGTTCATACAGACTCAGGATAACAGAGAGGAAGAGAGGAGTGAGGATTTATTAGGAGAAATGTCAGTATGAACAACTGAGAATAAGGCCATATTTCTCATTATGAAAAAAGCCTCTCCCTTTGTTCTCTCTATTCAGAGGAATTCTTTCAACCTATATCCTCACTGTGGCACGTTTGTGCACTGGATCAATCCTGTGTATTTCTGATATTCCAAAAATACAATTTTCCATGTTTCCCATATTTTATTTTTATTGTATTATTATTTATATGATCTGCCTGTGTTTGACTAAACGTTTTTGATTTCCTGGTACCAGGTGTCAGACTCAAGGAAGTGACACGAGTAGCATTTTAAGCCATGAACAGGTTCTGCTTGATCTAAGTTTGATCTAAGACCCATCCGCGATGTATACGAATCATTTTCAAAACATAGATTTTACCCCTCTGTTTAAAAACAAAAAACAAAAAAAAAAACATCCACACAGAATCTGAGGAAACTAATGACCTCAAAATTTTTCA